>NC_142472.1:57959570-58262601 GCF_049115385.1 Moschus berezovskii | reverse complement strand
TCAAAACAGTCTCAAAAAGAATCATTACTCTCCTAGCCATTTTTACAGGTTAGCAAACAGATCTGAAGAGATGAAGAAAGAGACTTCTGCATGATCATGTTGTATGGTAAAATTACTATAAAATGGCTCCAACTCTCCAACCTCCGAGATCCAACTCCTGGCAATGTGACAATGCAGCTCCACCCCATCAAGAGGTAGAGCTGATTTCCCCATATCCTGAATCTTGTTTGGCCTCAAAACTTGACTTGAACCAACAGAACATCGCAGAAGTGATGTTGTGCCAGCTCCCAGGGTGAGGTCTACTTGTTTCCTCTCTATTCTAGATGACATCAACTCAGAAGAATTGATGCTTTTAAACGGTGGTGTTGGAGAAGACTCTTGAGAGTCCCTTGGACTGCAAGGAGATCCAACCAGTCCATCCTAAAGGAGATCAGTCCCGAGTGTTCACTGGAAGGACTGATGTTTGAAGCTGAAACTCCAATACTCTGGCCACCTGATGTGAAGAACTGACTCACTGGAAAAGACCCTATTGCTGGGAAAGATTAAAAGCAGGAGGAGATGGGGATGACAGAGGATGAGATGGTTGGATGGCATCACTGACTCAATGGACGTGAGTTTGGGTAAACTCCGGGAGTTGGTGATGGACAGGGAGGCCTGGCATGCTGCAGTCCATGGGGTCACAAAGAGTCAGATGTGAGTGAGCAACTGAACTGAGGGGGGCTGAAATTTAAAGCCAGGTAGTCTGACTCCGGCTCACCCTCCTAATCACTGCATTATTATAATTTCTAGTTTCAGAGTAGATATAACACACAATGCTACTGTACTATTTTCAGTTGTGAAAATAAATGAAGTCATTTATGCTCACTGTTTTATATTCTTTAAAATTAATTTATAAAAGCTCAAAATAGTAAATATAAGTCTCACCTTAGAGGGAAACAAATTAAAAAATCTAAAAAGTATATCAGATCTAGATTCAAAACTCAACCATTAACAACCACCAGTCCATTATTAAATACTGGATAGTAAAAGGGAAAAAAATAATGCACATTTTGAATATATTTACATTTCTTTCAAAGTAAATATTCAGTACAGGGTATCCTGATTAACTCCCCAATTATTATGAAATGTGCCTATATTAACTTGTATTAACTGACTGTCACTCTAATTCACTTTGCTTCCCAATTCACTAGCACATACAACACACCATATCACTTAGCCACTTATATGCATCTATGGCCATATTGTTCCTTGGTTAGATTTTAGTTTCCACCAAGGAATGCAGGAATGATTCCATTAAACTGGAAGTTAAGACTGCCACCCAGCCACTTTGGGTTATTCATGCCAACCAATCAACAAACAAAGGGGTTACAGAACTGACTAGGGTGACTGACCTCACAATCAAGGGGAAGTCAAGTTCCTACTACACAAGAGGGGCGCCCAGAAAGTATGTCTGGAATGCAGGAGTTCTTCTGGGAGGCCACTTAGTATTTCCATGTACTGTGACTAAAGTCAGTAGAAACAACCAGGCAGAACTGTTAATGACCCAGACCCTTAAGGAATGAAGATTCAGGTCATCCTGTCAGGGAAGAAACCACCAACAGCTGAGATACTGCCAAGAACAGAGAGCATGAGGGAATGAGGAGTGACAGCAGAAAGTAATTATAGACAACAACTACTACCACATGACTAGTTGTAGAAATGAAAATTCTAATGAGTATTTCTTCTTTTTATGATATAAAATATTTCTATCTATATTAACTGATTTATCTCCCTTTTGATAATCATCTGACAGTACCTAATCGCTTATCTTTGTATCTGATGAAAGTGAAAGAGGAGAGTAAAAAGTTGCCTTGAAGCTCAACATTCAGAAAACAAAGATCATGGCATCTGGTCCCATCACTTCATGGGAAATAGATGGAAAAACAGTGGAAACAGTGTCAGACTTTATTTTGGGGGGCTCCAAAATCACTGCAGATGCTGATTGCAGCCATGAAATTAAAAGACGCTTGCTCCTTGGAAGGAAAGTTATGACCAACCTTGATAGTATATTAAAAAGCAGAGACATTACTTTGCCAACCAAGGTCCGTCTAGTCAAGGCAATGGTTTTTCCCGTGGTCATATATGGATGTGAGAGTTGGACTGTGAAGAAAGCTGATGGCCGAAGAATCGATGCTTTTGAACTGTGGTGTTGGAGAAGACTCTTGAGAGTCCCTTATACTGCAAGGAGATCCAACCAGTACATTCTAGAGGAGATCAATCCTGGATGTTCATTGGAGGGACTGATGCTAAAGCTGAAGCTGCAATACTTTGGCCACCTCATGCGATGAGTTGACTCACTGGAAAAGACTCTGATGCTGGGAAGGGTTGGGGGCGGGAGAAGAAGGGGACAACGGAGAATGAGATGGCTGGATGGCATCACCGACTCTGTGGACATGAGTTTGAGTGTACTCCGGGAGTTGGTGATGGACAGGGAGGCCTGGCGTGCTGTGATTCATGGGGTCGCGGAGAGTCGGACACGACTGAGCGACTGAACTGAATTGAACTGAACTGAAGTAGAAAATGTGACATAGGTAGAAAAGAAATTAACCCACCTATGGATAAAGAGATGTTGTATTCTCTGTTAAAGAGAGGGTTTGTAAGTCATCAGATGAACAAAGGATAGTTGCGTTATGTTCACCAGAAGTACAGTTTCACAACTGTCTTTATTTGTAAGATAAATATGATGAAAAGAGGTGTGCATTGGTGCCATGGTGACAAAGGATGGTGTGTGATGGCTTTTTACCTTGCTGGGTAGCAACTACAGTTTTCCAAATACATTTTTCACGGTTCTGGGTTCGGTTCAGTTCAGTTCAGTCGCTCAGTCGTGTTCGACTCTTTGCAACCCCAGGGCTTGCAGCACGCCAGGCTTCCCTATCCATCACCAATTGCCGGAGCCTATTCAAACTCATGTCCATCAAGTCAGCGATGCCATCCAGCCATCTAATCGTGTTCTCCCCTTTTCCTCCTGCCTTCTATCTTTCCCAGCATCAGGGTCTTCTCCAGTGAGTCATTTCCTCACATCATATGCCCAAAGTGTTGGAGTTTCAGCTTCAGCATCAGTCCTTCCAATGAATATTCAGGACTGATCTCCTCTAGAATGGACTGGTTGGATCTCCTTGCAGTCCAAGGGACTCTCAAGAGTCTTCTCCAGCACCACAGTTCAAAAGTATCAATTCTTTGGCGCTCTGCTTTCTTTATAGTCCAACTCTCACATACATACATAACTACTGAAAAAAACCATAGCTTTGACTAGATGGACCTTTGATGGCAAAGTAATGTCTGTGTTTTTTAACATGCTGCCTAGGTTGGTCATAACTTTTCTTCCTTTTAATTTCATGGTTGCAGTCACCATCTGCAGTGATTTTGGAGCCCAAAGATATAGTCTTGTCACTGTTTCCATTGTTTCCCCATCTATTTGCCATGAAGTGATGGGACCAGATGCCATGATCTTCGTTTTCTGAATGTTGAGTTTTAAGACATCTTTTTCACTTTCCTCTTTCATCAAGAGGCTCTTTAGTTCTTCTTCGCTTTCTGCCATAAGGGTGGTGTCATCTGCATATCTCAGGTTATTGATATTTCTCCCAGCAATCTTGATTCCAGCTTGTGCATCATCCAGCCCAGCATTTCACATGATGTATTCTGCATCTAAGTTAAAAAAGCAGGGTGACAATACACACCCTGGGTTCTGGGTTAGAGTTGGCTTAAAAAAGAAAAATCAACCCCCACAAGATACAGAAGACAAATGAGAAGCAGCCACCAGGTTTGAAATGCTAAAGTAAGTTCAGGTGTTATGTCAGCCCTCAGACATTGTCAAGGATCTCTGGTCTCACCTTCACTGGCACAGGGCAGCAACTGGGCCTACAGTTTTCCGAGTTCTGTCAGATCCCCATCTTTGCTTTTCCAAATAATACTGAGGCAGGCTTTTGTGCATCTGCATAGTTAGGTGTGTCACACCTACTGCAGGATACCTACATCATCAAGGTTACAGGTGTGGAAGCAATGAGAGTCATGAAGGTTCAAGTTTGGGCTCACAGGTTTCAACTCATTTCTGTAAGTTCCAAAAATTCTTTGTAGTTCCAGTTTAACCTCACTCTTCATCACTCCATGTCTGTATTCCGTTCCCAATTACCAGCCCTGCTGACATCAGGCCCAGCATCAGATTCAGTGTATATAATCAGTTCCTACAACTGGGAAACATTCCAAAAACAAAAATCATGGCATCCGGTCCCATCACTCCATTGTAAACAGATGGGGGAAAAGTGGAAACAGTGACAGATTTTATTTTCTTGGGCTCCAAAGTCACTACGGATGATGACTGCAGCCATGAAATTAAAAGACACTTACTCCTTGGAAGAAAAGCTATGACAAACCTAGACAGCATATTAAAAAGCAGAGACATCAGTTTTCCAACAAAAGCCTGTATAGTCAAAGCCAGTTTTTTCAGTAATCATATACAAATGTGAGAGTTGGACCATAAAGAAGGCTAAGGCAGAAGAATTGATGCTTTTCAACTGTGGTGCTGGAGAAGACTCTTGAGAGTCCCTTGGGCAGCAGAGAGGTCAATACATTTTAGTACTTTATTCATAAATACCAAGAGAAGTAAAAGTCAAATACAACTGAAAACAACATTTTCTTCCAACAGTACCTAGTCCCAGGTTCCACTGCTATCTATCAGAGGCTGGTGCTAAGAAAGGGGAAAAGAAACAGCAGAAGAAATATGGCTATCCCTTTCACAAGTTTTTGCAAACACTGTTCAGCTCCAGGCTTTTCATTAAATAATTACCTACTTAATCCAAATACATGATGTAATTGAAGAAACAGTGAGTCTCTATCTTATTCTAAAAACACACAGGCCTAAAACAAGGTGTGTGTTAAGTCAGCAACTGTGCTTCAGGCCAGTGTGAAAAGAATGAAATGAGTCTGAAGAATTTTAACAGCTTTTATCAACTCATTAACCCTTCTTCAAATAAAAATTACTAAAAAAAAAAAGTCTGGGTAAAATGCTTTAAAAAATGATTTGAAGGCAGAAGAAAGTGTCAAGAGTATGAAGAAATTGGAAATTTGATCACTGAAAGAAGGGAAATACATAGGAAGAGGTTCAAAGTTACACAGCTTTTTCCCTGAGGGTACTCCCAGTCTACAACAGCACAAGACTACTAGAACTCAAGCAAAAGGCTGCAGGCTTATTAATGTCATGGCCACAGAGTGGTTAAAAATTCAGAGGGCAAATTCAGAAAATAAGTGAGTCACAGAAGCAGAAATCTCAAAAACTAATATAAACTCCTTCCAACTCCTCACTGACCCGAGCTGAGCATGCTCACAGAAGACTCTAAGGAGCCCAATGGAAACAAGTGGAAAGCTAAAAGAGCCTCTGAGCAGCAATCTCAGCTGCTCCCACTGCAGAGGAGACATGAACCTGGCCAAGTTATCAGGGCTTAAAAAACACCTCAGGTGTTCTACAGACCCGTCTTAATGTATAAGACCAAGCCTGCACAAGCTCAAGGTGATCAACCAATTATTGTGGCTCAGACGGTAAAGCGTCTGCCTACAGTGCGGGAGACCTGGGTTCGATGCCTGGGTCAGGAAGATCCCCTGGAGAAGGAAATGGCAACCCCACTCCAGTACTCTTGCCTGGAAAATCCCATGGACGGAGGAGCGTAGTACGCTACAGTCCATGGGGTCGCAAAGAGTCGGACACAACTGAGCAACTTTACCTCACTTCACTTCATCAGAAAAGGGAATATAGAGATAAATCATGCACAATGTCCACTCTACAGTCAAAAGTTTCTAGACTTGAAATAGTAGCAGGGAAATGTGACCTACTGTCAAGGACAGAAAAAAAGCAATAAATTAAAAAAAAAAAAAGAAACAATTTAGAGGAAAGGATTAACAAGCAAAGACTTTAAGTAAGCTGCAATAAATGTGTTCAAAGACTTAATGGAAAGCATGGTCACAATAGAGAATCTCAATAGATAAATGCAAACAGTTAAAAAATGAAGTAGTTGAGGCTTCCCTGGTGGCTCAGAGGTAAAGAATCCACCTGCCAATGCAGGCAACACAGGTTCAAGCCCTGGTCTGGGAAGATTCCACCTGCCAAGGAGCAACTAAGCTCGTGCACCACATCTACTAAGCCTATGCTCTAGAGCCCACAGGCAGCAACTACTGAGCCTGTGCACCACAACTTCTGAAGCCACACATCCTAGAGCCTGTGCTAACAAGAAGCCCATGCACCACAATGAGAGAGTGGCTCCCACTCGTTGCAACTAGAGAAAGTCCAAGTGCAGGAACGAAGCCCCAAGCACAGCCAAAAGTAGATACTTTTTTAAAAATTAAATACTTGAACTGAAAAGTACATTATTTTAAAGTGGGTTTAGAGATATCAGCATCCCTGTGATCACTGCAAAATTATTCACAATATCCAAGGCATGGAAATAACCTAAATATCCATCAGTGGATGAATGGATAAAGATGTAGTGTGTATATTCAAAAGAACATGAGCCACAAAAAAGGAGATTTTATCATTTTGAACAACAGGGAAGAACCTTATGGACATTATGTTAACTGAAATAAATCAGAAAAATAAATACTGTGTGATCTTTTACATGGAATCTAAAAATTCGAACTCATATAAACAGAGAGTTGACAGGGTGAGGGGGAGTGAGTAGAAATGGAGAGATTTTTGTCAAATAGTACAAACTTTCAATTACAAGATAAATTGTTCTGGGGTTCTAATGTACAGAATGGTGACTACAGTTAACAATACTGTATTGTGTGTTTGAAAGCTGCTGAGAGTAAATCTTAAACATTCTCACCACACATACAAAATAATGTTAACTATGTAAGATGACAGATGTGTTAACCCACCTAACTATGGTAATGACTGAACAATATATACATATATATCATCATGCTATGTATCTTACACTTATCCAATATTATTTGTCAATTACATCTCAGTGAAATTGTAAAGTAAGTATTTATAAATATATGGGGGTGGGGAATGGGCTTGACAGCATATTAGAAGCAAAATAAAAGAGTTAGTGACTTTGAAGACAAATCCGTATAAGTCAACTCAACTGGAAGAACTGAGGGGAAAAGACTGAAAAAAAATCAAAACCAAGAGAGACTCACAGCCCTACAGTACATTTTTTTCTATATATATATAATTTTACTTCATTTATTTTTGTCTGTGCTGGGTCTTCACTGCTGTGAGGGCTACTCTCCAGTTGCGGTACGCAGTCTTTTCATTGTGGTGGCTTCTCTTATTGCCAAGCACAGGCTCTAGGGCACAAGAGTTTCAGTAGTTGCAGTGAGTTAGCTCAGTAGTTGTGGCTCCTGGGCTCTAGACCACAGGCTCAGCAGTCATGGTGCACGGGCTGAATTGACCCGAGGTATGTGGGATGCTCCTCAATCAGGGATGGAACCTGTGTCCCCTGCATTGGCAGGAAGATTCTTTACCACTGAGCCAGCAGGGCAGCCCCCCATAGTACTTTTAAGCAAAAGATCAAAAATCTCAAAGAGAAGAGAGAATGAGGCAGAAACATCATTTTAAATAATGGTCAAAAAACTGGTGAAAAAATCAATTTGCAAATCCAATGAGTTCAACTCTAAGCATTAGAGTAACAAATAAATGCGAGAAAAAGGAAAAAGAATATCAAACTGTCGAAAATTAAAGATGCAATGGATACCAGAAGACAATTAAAAAAAGAATCTTTAAAGCAATTAAAGACTGCCAAGCCACAATCTACATCCAGCAAAAATATACTTGAAAAATAAGAGTAAATATATATATATATACATTTACTAAGAATAATATAATTATAAATTGCAATTATAAAAATGTAAGAGTAATATATTTACTCTTAATCAGTTCAGTTCAGTTCAGTTCAGTCGCTCAGTCGTGTCCGACTCTCCGCGACCCCATGAATCACAGCACGCCAGGCCTCCCTGTCCATCACCAACTCCCGGAGTACACTCAAACTCATGTCCACAGAGTCGGTGATGCCATTCAGCCATCTCATTCTCCGTCGTCCCCTTCTCCTCCCGCCCCCAACCTTTCCCAGCATCAGAGTCTTTTCCAGTGAGTCAACTCGTCGCATGAGGTGGCCAAAGTATTGGAGTTTCAGCTTTAGCATCAGTCCCTCCAATGAACATCCAGGATTGATCTCCTTTAGAATGGACTGGTTGGATAAATGTATATATATATCTACTGTGTGTGTGTGAACACACATAAGCTGAAGACTTTAATCACTAGACCTAAACATCATGCCATGTTAAAAGGAAATTCTTCAAGGTGAAAGGAAATGACATCCAATGAAACTTAGATCTATACATATAAAGAAAATTCAAAATAATTATGTAATTAAAAAGACTTGTTTCTCTCCCTAAAAAAAGGCAAATGACTAAAGCAAAAATAGCACTGTGTTGAAGCAAAAGTTAACATACCAATTGTACGAAGGTTAAATGTAATTATGTTTTTTAAGATTCTTTCATTTTACATCAAGTAGAATAATGTTAATAGTAAGTGAACTGTAAAAGCTAATCATGAATACTGGAATCCCTACAGCAGCCACTTATGCAAAGTCATACAGCTTAAAAAGCCCAATGGCAATTTATTTTTAAAAATTTGATCAACATAAAAGAACTGTGGGCAGTAAGAGAAGGAAGAGAGGAGACAAACTGATAAAACAGAGTAATATGGGAGACTTTAACTTAACCATATAAATAACATTAAATGTAAAGTTACCAAATCCTCCACTCAGAGGCAGAGATTATTAGATATGGTTACTATTAAAGGAGGGAAGGAGGAAGGAAGGAAAGAAAGGAATAAATCCATTAAATATATGCTATCTAAAAGTACCATACTTTTAAAAACAAAGACACAATCAGGTTAAACATATAATAATCAAAAATTATACACCATGAATATAAATAGTAAACACAAGGGAAATGGTATGAATAAAGCAATTAAGTGAATAATAAATAAATTAAGCCAACAAAGTTATAGGAAGAAATTAATAAATCTACAGTTATATTTGCTAATTTTAACACCCTTCTCGCAGCTACTGAAATGATTATAAAGCAATTCATAGGCAATAAATCAGGTGCAGCAAACTGCAGGACCTCTACACATCTTTGTAAATGAAGTTTTATTAGAAAGCTGCCACACTCATTTATTTACATATTGCCACAGTTGTTTTTGCATGACAAGGGCAGGGTAGTTAAAACAGAAACTGTGTAACTCACAAAACCTAAAATATTTCCTATACTGCCCTTTGCAGGACGTTTTCTGACCTCGGATATAGATTATTACTATTTACCAACTTGACTTAATTGTATAAGACCATATATCACACCATAAAATAAGTCCACATTTCAAAAGATGAAAATTTTACAGAGTTTAATCTGTAATTACAACAGAATTACATTAAAAAAAAAAATCAATTACAGGGACTTCCCCAGCGGTCCAGTGGTTAAGGCTCCACAACTCCACTACAGGGAGTGCACGTTCAACCCCTGGTCATCAAGGAAGTAAGATCCCACATGCTACACAGCGCAGCCAAAAAAAGAAATCAACTACAATAAGCTATTCGGGAAAAACCAAAATATTTCAAAATTAAGCAACACACTTCTAAAAAAATTCATGAGTTAAGGAAATCAGAAAGTATTTTGAATAATGAAAATATACAGAAATCTGTGGAAATTATAACTTTTTAAGTGCTTGTATTTAAAAAGAAACTCAAATTTAAATGTCTAAATTTGACTGTGGCTCAGATCATGAACTCCTTACTGCGAAGTTCAGACTTAAATTGAAGAAAGTAGGGAAAACCACTAGACCATTCAGGTATGACCTAAATCAAATCCCTTATGATTATACAGTGGAAGTGAGAAATAGATTTAAGGGACTAGATCTGATTGATAGAGTGCCTGATGAACTCTGGACGGAGGTTCGTGACACTGTACAGGAGACAGGGACCAAGACCATCCCCATGGAAAAGAAATGCAAAAGAGCGAAATGGCTGTCTGAGGAGGCCTTAAAAATAGCTGTGAAAAGAAGAGAAGCGAAAAGCAAAGGAGAAAAGGAAAGATATAAGCATCTGAATGCAGAGTTCCAAAGAACAGCAAGGAGAGATAAGAAAGACTTCCTCAGTGATCAATGCAAAGAAATAGAGGAAAACAACAGAATAGGAAAAACAAGAGACCTCTTCAAGAAAATTAGAGATTCCAAGGGAACATTTCATGCAAAGATGGGCTCGATAAAGGACAGAAATGGTATGGACCTAACAGAAGCAGAAGATATTAAGAAGAGGTGGCAACAATACACAGAAGAACTGTACAAAAAAGATCTTCCCGACCAAGATAGTCACAATAACGTGATCACCGACCTAGAGCCAGACATCTTGGAATGTGAAGTCAGTTGGGCCTTAGAAAGCATCACTACTAACAAAGCTAGTGGAGGTGATGGAATTCCAGTTGAGCTATTACAAGTCTTGAAAGATGATGCTGTGAAAGTGCTGCACTCAATATGCCAGCAGATTTGGAAAACTCAGCAGTGGCCACAGGACTGGAAGAGGTCAGTCTTCATTCCAATCCCAAAGAAAGGCAATGCCAAAGAATGCTCAAACTACCGGACAGTTGCCCTCATCTCACACGCTAGCAAAGTCATGCTCAAAATTCTCCAAGCCAGGCTTCAGCAATATTTAAACCGTGAACTCCCAGATGTTCAAGCAGGTTTTAGAAAAGGCAGAGGCACCAGAGATCAAATTGGCAACATCTGCTGGATCATGGAGAAAGCAAGAGAGTTTCAGAAAAACATCTATTTCTGCTTCATTGACTATGCCAAAGCCTTTGACTGTGTGGATCACAATAAACTGTGGAACATTCTGAAAGAGATGGGAATACCAGACCACCTGACCTGCCTCTTGAGAAACCTGTATACAGGTCAGGAAGCAACAGTTAGAACTGGACATGGAACAACAGACTGGTTCCAAATAGGAAAAGGTGTACGTCAAGGTTGTATATTGTCACCTTGCTTATTTAACTTATATGCAGAGTACATCATGAGGAACGCTGGGCTGGAAGAAGCACAAGCTGGAATCAAGATTGCTGGGAGAAATATCAATAACCTCAGATATGCAGATGACATTACCCTTATGGCAGAAAGTGAAGAGGAACTCAAAAGCCTCTTGATGAAAGTGAAAGAGGAGAGTGAAAAGTTTGGCTTGAAGCTCAACATTCAGAAAACAAAGATCATGGCATCTGGTCCCATCACTTCATGGGAAATAGATGGAAAAACAGTGGAAACAGTGTCAGACTTTGTTTGTTTGGGCTCCAAAATCACTGCAGATGCTGATTGCAGCCATGAAATTAAAAGACGCTTGCTCCTTGGAAGGAAAGTTATGACCAACCTTGATAGTATATTAAAAAGCAGAGACATTACTTTGCCAACCAAGGTCCGTCTAGTCAAGGCAATGGTTTTTCCCGTGGTCATGTATGGATGTGAGAGTTGGACTGTGAAGAAGGCTGATCGCCGAAGAATCGATGCTTTTGAACTGTGGTGTTGGAGAAGACTCTTGAGAGTCCCTTATACTGCAAGGAGATCCAACCAGTCCATTCTAAAGGAGATCAATCCTCGATGTTCATTGGAGGGACTGATGCTAAAGCTGAAACTCTAATACTCTGGCCACCTCATGCGACGAGTTGACTCACTGGAAAAGACTCTGATGCTGGGAAAGGTTGGGGGCGGGAGGAGAAGGGGACGACGGAGAATGAGGTGGCTGGATGGCATCACCGACTCTGTGGACATGAGTTTGAGTGTACTCCGGGAGTTGGTGATGGACAGGGAGGCCTGGCGTGCTGTGATTCATGGGGTCGCGGAGAGTCGGACACGACTGAGCGACTGAACTGAACTGAAATTTCCGAATATCTAAATTTCTAGCTTAAGGAGCCAGGGATTAAAAGAATACATTAAGCCAACTGAAGATAAGAGTGAAGGAAACTATCAAGACAGGCACAAAAGTCAATTAAATTACTGAAACCAAAAGCTGTGGAAAGAAAGCAAATTGCTAAACTCACAGCAAGAATGACCAAGGAAAAAGAGCATTAAAAAGGGGTCACAACAGCTCCTACAGAAATTAAAAGGATCACAAGGGAAAATTAAAAACTTTCTGCCAAGAGAGTTGATAACCTAAATGAGATAGATATACTACCTGTGGGAAAAAAAGACAGAAAATCCATATAAACATATAACTCAACATTCAAAAAACTAAGATCATGGCATCCGGTCCCATTCAGCTCAGTTCAGTTCAGTTCAGTCCAGTCGCTCAGTCGTGTCCAAGTCTTTGCAACCCCATGAATGGCAAATAGATGGGGAAACAATGGAAACAGTGACGGACTTTATTTTCTTGGACTCCAAAATCACTGCAGATGGTAACTGCAGCCGTGAAATTAAAAGACACTTGCTCCTTGGAAGAAAAGTTATGACAAACTTAGAAAGCGTATTAAAAAGCAGAGACATCACTTTGCTGACAAAGGTCGGTCTAGTCAAAGCTATGGTTTTCCAGTAGTCATGTACGGATGTGAGAGATGGACCATAAAGAAAGCCGAGAGCCAAAGAATTGATGTCTCCTAACAGATGGGAATACCAGACCACCTGATCTGCCTCTTGAGAAACCTGTATGCAGGTCAGGAAGCTAGTTAGAACTGGACATGGAACAACAGACTGGTTCCGAATAGGAAAAGGAGTACGTCAAGGTTGTATATTGTCACCCTGCTTATTTAACTTATATGCAGAGTACATCATGAGGAACGCTGGGCTGGAAGAAGCACAAGCTGGAATCAAGATTGCTGGGAGAAATATCAATAACCTCAGATATGCAGATGACACCACCCTTATGGCAGAAAGTGAAGAGGAACTCAAAAGCCTCTTGATGAAAGTGAAAGACGAGAGTGAAAAGGTTGGCTTGAAGCTCAACATTCAGAAAACGAAGATCATGGCATCTGGTCCCATCACTTCTTGGGAAATAGATGGGGAAACAGTGGAAACAGTGTCAGACTTTATTTTTTTGGGCTCCAAAATCACTGCAGATGGTGATTTGAAATTAAATTAAAAGAAATTAAAAGATGCTTACTCCTTGGAAGGAAAGTTTTGATCAACCTATATAACACATTAAAAAGCAGAGACATTACTTTGCCAACACAGGTCCGTCTAGTCAAGGCTATGGTTTTTCCTGTGGTCATGTATGGGTGTGAGAGTTGGACTGTGAAGAAAGCTGATCGCCGAAGAATTGATGCTTTTGAACTGTGGTGTTGGAGAAGACTCTTGAGAGTCCCTTGGACTGCAAGGAGATCCAACCAGTCCATTCTAAAGGAGATCGATCCTGGGTGTTCATTGGAAGGACTGATGCTAAAGTTGAAACTCCAATACTTCGGCCACCTCATGCGACGAGTTGACTCACTGGAAAAGACTCTGATGCTGGGAAGGATTGGGGGCGGGAGGAGAAGGGGACGACAGAGAATGAGATGGCTGGATGGCATCACCGACTCGATGGACATGAGTCTGAGTGAACTCCGGGAATTGGTGATGGACAGGGAGGCCTGGTGTGCTGTGATTTATGGGGTCACAAAGAGTCGGTCACGACTGAGCGACTGAACTGAACTGACCTGTGGTGTTGGAGAAGACTCTTGAGAGTCCCTTGGACAGCAAGGAGATCAAACCATCAATCCTAGAAGAAACCAACCCTGAATATTCTTTGGAAGATCTGATGCTGAAACTGAAGCTCTCAGAACCGACTCAACGGAAAAGACCCTGATCCTGGGAAAAACTGAAGGCAGGAGAAGAGGATGAGAGAGGACAAGATGGTTGAATGGCATCACCAACTCAATGGACATGAGTTTGAGGAGGCTCCAGGAGATGGTGAAGGACAGGGAAGCCAGGTGTGCAGTAGTCCATGGGGTCGCAAAGAGTTGGACACGACTGACTGAACAACGTAACCATATCTTTACCAAAGAAATGAAATCTGTTAACAAAAATTTCCCCCACACACAACATAAAACCCCTCCATGCCTGCATGGTTACCAAACATTAAAGAAGTAACAGCAGTCATATATAAACTATTTCTGAAAGCAAAAAGGAAAGCACTTCTTTAAGAAGGCTAAACATGACATCAAAAGGCATTACAAAAATTGATAATCATAGACCAACATTCCTCCCGCACACAGACACCAAAATCCTTAACAAAATATTAGCAGATCAAGTTCAGAAACAGATAAAAAGACAATATATTTATGACCAAATAAGATTAACTCAGGAATGCAAAACTGGTTTAACTTTCAAAAATAAATAAATACAATTCACCATAATAACAGAATAAAGTCATCTCAGTAAATATGAAAAAGGGGAACATTTGACAAAATTCAACACCCCATCTATAAAAATTAAAATATCAATAATCTGGAAATAGAAAGTAACACCCTCAATGTGATTTCTTTTAATCTACAGAAAAACCACTACTGACATTCTATTTAATGTTAAAAGAAAATGCTTTTCCTTTAAGATGTGGAACAAGACAAGAATGACCATTATTACCATTTCTCTTCAACACTAAATTGAAAATGCTAATAGAGAATAAGGTAAGGCAAAGAAATAAAAAGCTTACAAAGATGGGAGAAAAGGGAGTAAAACTATCTTATTAGTCACAGATGTGATTATTTTTGCAGAGAAAATCCTAAAGAAGCCACAAAAAGGCAACTGGAACTAAATGTAGTTCAGCATGGTCAAAGTATATGCGCACAAGAACTGTTAAAACAACTACTGTATTTCTGTATACTAGCAGCAAAAAATAAAATTTAGAAAACAGTATCAAGAAGGAAAATTTTTAGGAATAAATATAACTGCAAGATCTCTATGAAGATCATTAAAATGTTACATGAACAAAATTATATTACACAATAAGTATATTACCATAACATATTGATATAGAAAAACCTATTTTACTCCACTGATGTAGAGACCTTGTATATATACATACATGTATACAAAATTTGTTTACAGTACATATCAAAAAAGATGACCCAATAAAAGGAAAGGTAAACAACTGTATTAATCAGCCACTGATGTGTAATAAACTCCAAAACTTCAGCAGTTGAAAATATTTATTCTCTCACACAGTTTCCAAGGGTCTGAAATCCAGGAGCAGCTTAGCTGGTGGGTCTGGCTCAAGGGTTTCTCAGGAGGTTGCAAACTACAGTTGGGTCTACATTCAACTGAAGGCCAGAGGATCTGCTTCCAAGAGAAAGCCTCAGTCCTTTGTCACAAAGATGTTGGGAAACAATATTCCATTTGTCTTTCAGATTTCTGCACACTTGCAGCTGAGGATCTCACTGCCCTTTGTTCCAGGCTTTCCAAAGATGTTTATAAAGTGAACAGATTGGGGAAATAAAGTCTCCTCCAGAGCAAAGAGCAAGTATGCTTACTGTCCATTAAAAAATTTCCAGGTGCCCCATGTTCAGAACTCCTTTGTAATGCAAGCACTGCATGTGCAGTTGTCATCTGATCCTCTTCACATGAAGTGTGATCTGGAGATTGAGGAACTGGTGCAAAAATGCTCATAGCACCCAGGCTACTACAGTACCTGTGACAATGAACTGTCTTCCGACCCAGACCCAAGAGTCTTATGCCTTCTATCAGCATCCATGAAACTGCAGCAGACTAACCTGTTAACTAGCAAGTAGGGTAAAATTTCAGTGGGCCTCTCTACAACATGGTAGCTGGTTTCTCCTACAGTAAGCAATGAGAGAGAGAAAGTGACCAATACCCAAGCCGCTGTGCCTTCTATAATCTAATTTCAGAAGGGACTTTAACCGTTTTCTACTGGTTACACAGACCAACCCTAAAATCATGTGCAAGGTGACTACAAAAGGATGCAAATACAAGGAGGCAGGGATAAAGGGAAACCATGTTAAAGGCTGACTATCAAATTCAATATTGTTATAGGTCATTTCTCCATAAATGTATTTACAGAGCAACACAATCCCAATCAATATCCCAAAAGGTTTTTTTTTTCCAATAGAAACTGACAAACTGATTTTAAAATTTATATAGAAACACAAAGGAAGTAGATGACCAAAGAATAATATTAGAGGATTCACACGATTTGATTTCAAGACTAAGGCAACAGAGATAATAATACTGGCATAGAGGAACAGTGAGATCAAAGAGACAAAACTGAGTCCAGAAACAGATCCACACGTGTGTACAAACAACCTTGGACAAAAACACAACAGAAATTCAGTGTAGGAAAACAAAAAAATATTTTCCAACAATGGTGTTGAAATGAACCCCAATCCCTACTTCACACAACACACAACAGTTAGTTCAAGATGGATCACAGCCCCATCCATAAGACTATGAAATTTCTAAAATAAACAAGGGAAATTATTTTCATGATTTCTGAGTAGGCAAAAACTTCTTAGAACTCAAATTTATTAAAGAAAAGAACTGAACTTCATCAGAATTAAAAACTTTAGTTTATCAAAATACACTGTTAAGGAAAAGACAAACTTACAAACTTGGAGAAAACACTCCTAAGACATTGATGCTACAAAAAACTTGCATCAAGACTATATTAAGAATTCTTACACATCAATAAAAGAAAGATAACCAATTCTTTTTAACGTGCAAAAAACTTAAGAGGTATTCTACAAAATTACTGACAATTGTCAACCATATGAAACATCATTAGCTAGCAAGGAAATCCAAAATAAAACCACAAAATACCATTTCACATCCACTAAATAACCAAAATTAAAAGAATGACCACGGGCTTCCCTGGTGCTCAGTGATAATGAATGTGCCTGCCAATGCAGGAGACAGAGGTTTGATCCCTGTTCCAGGAAGATCCCACAAGCCCTGGAGCAACTAAGCCATGCGCCACAACTGCTGAAGCCTATGTGCACTAGAGCCTTTGCTTCAAGCAAGAAAAGCCACCGCAATGAAGAGCCTGTGCATCACAACTAGACAGTAGTCCCCGCAATTAGAGAAAAGTCTTCATGCATCAGCGAAGATCCAGCATGAACAAAAATGAAATTAAAAAAAAAAAATCATTCAAGTACTGGAAAGGATGTGGAGAAACTAGAAAACATAGTCACAGTGAAGAGTATTTAAGAGAAAATTCCGAAAAACTATGTAGCAGTTTCTTACATAGTAAAACACACATCTGCTTATAAACCAACAATTCCAATCCTAGGTATTTACTCAAGAAAAATGAAAACAAGTTTGCAAGATCCATATAGGCCTTATTGTTAAAAATAAAAAAACTGGAAATTGAAACCCAAATACCCATCAACAGAAGAAAAAATAAGCTTGATACATTCATCCAATGGCGTACTGCTGCTGCTGCTGCTAAGTCGCTTCAGTTGTGTCCGACTCTGTGCGACCCCGTAGACGGCAGCCCAACAGGCTCTGCCGTCCCTGGGATTCTCCAGGCAACAACACTGGAGTGGGTTGCCATTTCCTTCTCCAATGCATCAAAGTGAAAAGTGAAAGTGAAGTCGCTCAGTTGTGTCGGACTAGTAGCGACCCCATGGACTGCAGCCCACCAGGCTCCTCTGTCCATGCGATTTTCTAGGCAAGACTACTGGAGTGGCTTGCCATTGCCTTCTCCACCAATGGCATACTGCTGCTGCTGCTGGAAATATATGTTAAACAAACGAAGCTAGATACCAGAAAAGAAGACACTGTACGAAGACCAAACAAAATATCTACATTGTTAGAAATCAGAGTGTTTGGGGGAGAGGGGAACTGAATGTAAAGGGCAACCAGTGATCTTTCTGGGGTGATGAGAATGCTTTATCATCCTTTGGTTATCAGTTACATGAATATAACTGTCACACCTAAAAGTCACACCTAAAACAGCTAAGGTCTGTACATTTTATTGTATTTAATAAATATCTCAATGTAAAAATTAAATTTTTAAATAAATGAGTTCATAGTATTAATTTTCCTTTTTTTTTCTTTGTCCAGGGTTGTCTACACGTAGTGTATGTATACATATATCAATGGGTACTCGGTAATGATTTCTCATCATCTATGTGCCAAACGCTATGCTAGGTTCCATAAGTCCATAAGTTCATGCCCTCAAGAGGGTAACAATCTAGGGCAAAGAAATACACACTTAATAACAACATACAATGTGAGCGTTTCCATTGTAAGGGTATACACAGGGACTTGAGAGAAGAATCGGGCAACAGAAAAGCCTCTTCATTAGGTGGAGAATGAAAAGCGCAAATATGGACATGCAGACAAGCAGGAACAGACCATTAGAAACAGAGAAACACCCCATGCAAAGACACAGACTAAGGGTCTAACTCAACAAGGAGCTAGGAGCAGTTCAGTGTTCTGGGAGTTTGGAGAACCTATGAGGTACCATCCTAACGCTAAGGCCCTTGGACTATGCAGCCAGTGAAGAGCCACTGAACAGTTTTAAGCAAGGGAATGGTGCTTTCAAATTTGCATCACTTTGATAACAGAGTGAATGAGAGAAAGCCTAGAAGGGAGTAAAAATGGAAGCAATCTGTCAAAGGACAACTGCAACAAGCAAGCTGTTTCCTTTTAAAAAATTAACCAAGGCACATGGACTGAAGAGAAATTGCAGAATCCTCAAAATGGACAGGAAAATGACTAAAGATTCAGATTAGACAGTTCACAGAGAAAAAAAAGGAAGCTCAAAATGGCCCAAACAAATGAAAGGATGCTCAACTTCACTTATAAGAAATGTAAAAAAATGAAAACTACACTGAGGTATCATTTTTCACCTATCATACTGGCAAAAATCCAAAAAATTGGATTGCACGCTGTAATGACAAGGCTGTAAGAAAACAAGTGTGCTCACATGTACATTATTGTTTCAACCCCTATGAAGGGCAACAATACCTATCAAAATTGTACCTCATTTATTCTTTAACCCAGCAACTCCACTTCTAGAACTTAATCTACAGACATGCCTGCATATGTACAAAATGATAAGTGTACAAGCTTGCTCACGCAATATTTTTATAGTAGTAAAAACTAGGAACAATCTTACTATATACATCACTGGGCTGGTTAAATCGCAGTTCATAAAGAAACGAACACTGCTGCTGCGGAGAGGGGGAGAGCACACATCCCAGCGCTTCATGTGCTAACACTGAAGACCTCCAGGGAGTGCTGTTAAGTGAAGAAAATCAAAGGCAAAGCAGTTACAGTTTCCACCATCAGTGTAAAAACACGTGTTGGGGTAAGGGAAGGAATGGGGTGGGATAAATGTATTTGTACAGGGCCGTATATTTTTAAATCCTCAGAAGGATATAAGAAATCAATAATATTAGTAAACTATTGTAGGAGTCTGGGAAATATACAGATGAAGAAGGATATGGGTAAGAGACTTTTTATTGTAAGTCTATTTTTGCTTTTTTACTTTTGAAGTATTACTGCATATATAGTGACATAGTGAAATCGCTCAGTCGTGTCTGACTCTTTGCGACCCCGTGGACAGTAGCCTACACCAGGCTCTTCCGTCCATGGGATTTTCTAGGCAAGAGTACTGGAGTGGGTTGCCATTTCCCTCTCCAGGGAATCTTAAAAAAAAAAAAGACTTTGAAACTACTGTATCAGAATCAACAGGATTTGGTAACTCAAATTTGATTTAAGAAGTAAAGGAGATGGAGGAGTCAAGATAACACCCAGGTTACTGACTTGATACAAATCTAGTCATTCAACTCTCAAAAAAACAAAAATACCCTGTGTTAACCAGATGTTAAAGGAGAGAGCAGTGCACCTCAGCTGGGACATGCACTTGGAGGTGCTGTGTCTGATGGTACATGAGAAATGGAGGATAGGAAACTGAAAAGAAAGGTTAGCGGAAGCCTTGGAAGAAAAAAAAAAAAAGAAAACATTTTATATGAGCCTAATTTACCAAGGAACTATTTATTCTACAAATGCAATTAACCTGGAGAATAAAACTAAAAAGGCAACTAACTCAAAGTGACAGCATAAGGCCACATAATCACATCCTGCTCTCACAGACACCAGGCTGTCACTAAACACTTATTTCTTGTATTTAGGTAATTTGCCAAGTTCAGAACAGATTAGAAATACCAAAAAAGGGTGGGGATGAGAATTACCAGTAGGAATTCCAGTGCTTAGGACTCAATCCTTTCACTGATGAGGACCCAGGTTCAATCCTTGGTCCAGGAACTAAGATCCCACAAGCCTCAAGTCTAAGCAAAAAATAGACAAGTTATTTTCTAAAAAAGAATGCAGGTGTAGCTACTAGAGGCAACCACTTGGCAGCATCATGAGACAGCAAAAAAAAAATTATGTGGTTACTACCAATATTTCAAAAACCAGCATTCTTCAAGTGGTCTTCACAGAGCCAAAGTCCCATATTTTATCAACTAAGACTTGGCCAGAATGGTCTCTACTTTAGAGAAGTTTTTCATGGTTCCTGCACCCTTAACCTAATTAATCTCCCTTTATCAAATTTCCAATTTCAATCATTTTTACACCTTCCTGAAAGCACTTATTCTACCTCATTTTATAATTATCTTACAATTATAACTGGTATGACTAGTATTTTAAAATATGTCTCTTTCTTACTACTTGATTAAAGATCTTTTAAATGAAGGAATATCTTTCATCTTAACATCTGAAAACAATTTCCTTGGATAGTATAACATGTAAATAGCCATTCAACAAAAAATTATCCATCTTTGCCTTCTCTAAAGTGATACAAGTGGTCTTGCCACAAATAGTTTCTCTGCCCCAAGTTATAATAGTTTCTTAATTAAGTACTTACATATTAATCACCAGGGTAAGCATTTGGCCTGATTTATACCAAAAACTAATGAGATAAGAGGTGACTGGAATTGACTGCTAATGGATTCAGGGTTTCTCTTATAAAGGACAAAGAGCAAATCGTGGCAATGGGTGCACCTGCAAACATATCAGGAAAAAACAAACTGCACATTTTCATCAGGTGAATTGTACGAAATGTGAATTACATCTCAATAAAGCTGCTTTTAAAATGAGATATCTGCTATTATTCCCACTTTACAGATTAAGAAACTGAGGCCTGGTGAGATTAGGTAATCTGTCCACAGTGATACAGCTAGCTAGTGATGGAGGCAGAATAAAAACCAGCCTAGACTCTTTTCTATATGCTTAACAGCCATGCTCTTCAGCTCTCCTTAGCAAGGGACTTCACTCCTCAAATATCATATCAAATGCCTAAATATGTTCCGACTTCTGTTCAAGTCTTCAATGCTAGTGACCTTCCAAACTGCAAAACCCTGACCTAATTATGTTAACACCACAAAAGTAGAGGAGAATGAAAAGCAAAAAGCTGAAAAGAAAGGGACCAAAGAGACAGAGGAGGGGAAAAAAGTATTCAAGAGCTATTAGTTCAAAACTTTCCATTCTGAGCCTAAGACTACATGAAACATCACTACTGCTTGACTGCTACCATCAAAGCTGGTGGGCAGGCCTAATTCTCCTGAACTGGGGGTTTCCTGGCAATAGATACATTTAGTGCCTGATCATTTTCTGCCGTGGAGGGCTGCCCTACTCACTGTGGGGTGTCTAGCAACACCCTTGTCTCTATTCACTAGATACCAGTAGCACCACTCCCCCGCTTTCCACCCTCCCACTGGGAGAGCCACAATGTCTCCAGGCACTGCCAAAGGTCCTGAGGGGAGAGACTGGGGAAGGAGAAGGTGTTCAAACTCACCCCTGTTCGAGCGCCTAGACTAAGGGTACAAATGAAAAAGGGCCAGCCATTTGATCAGTCGTGCTCAACTCTTTGCAACCCCTGTAGCCCAACAGGCTCCTCTGCTCATGGAATTCTCCAGACAATAATACTGGAGCAGGTAAGCCATTCCTTTCTCCATGGGATCTTCCTAATCAGGAATGGAACCCACATCTCCTGACCTGCAGGCAGATTCTTCACCATCTAAGCCAACAGGGACGCTCCACTTTAAGATAGTAAGTGTATATTATAACTGAAGATAGATAAGAACACTTTTTTAAACTTTATTGAGACATCCTTGACAGATAAAAATGTAGATACTGAAGGTATATGGCCTGACCTTTTGATATACGTATGCATTGTGAAAAGATCAAGGTAATTAACATCATCTCTACATGTCACATGTGGGGAAGGTGAGGACGGGTAGGGGATAACAGGTAAGAGTCTTTTTAATCAACTGCCTCCGAAGCCTAAGGAAAAAACTTTATTTCATTATAAAAAAAAGTAAAGCTGGGGTGGGGACAGCATGTAGAGATTAAATGGGAACAAAGCTCAGGTATTCATGCCAACATCCCAGGTTTCTGCAGGTCAGCATGTAAGGCCCCTGACACTAGCAGAACATGAACTATAAAGAGGTACTACTGAAGATCACAAAACAGATCTAAAGGGTGTTAGAAACAAGAACTGTTCCCTTTGACTATTTGAAGGAAAATCAGTTTCCCTCATAGAAAAACTGTCCCTCATCTCTGGATGAACTGAACTATCAAAGTCAAGGTTGCCACCCCCACCAGGGAAGAGGAACAAATCAAATGACAGTATAAATAAAAAATGCAATGACAGTTGGGCAAGAGGTGTGAGTGGTGAGACAGAACAAGCAACAGCAGGAGACAGAGCTGACCCTATATAAAATTCACTTGCCCTGACTCTCAAATCTCCATTCTTGCCTTTATATAATGTTCTGCTAAGAACAAGCTAAGAGTTCTCGATAACCTCATGTTAACCTTTGGTTACCGTTCACAGCCTAACACTGTAGCCTCTCCATTCAGGGCATTATTCCCCATGGGTTCTGAAATCTTATTCCTCTCGGCAAGTTCCATCTCCCTCAAACCATTTTATGGGTAAAAGGGGGCACCCAGATAATTAACCTACTCAATCTAAAGTATGCGCTGCAAGTAACCGCTGCCCAATAAGCATATGAATTTTATCACCCTCCTCATAATCAACAAAACACAAACCCAAAACAAGGTTTGGGCGTGCAGAGCTGCTCAGTTGTGTGCAACTCTTTGCAACCCTTTGGACTGTAGCCCATGGGGCTCCTCTGTCCTAATGATTTTTCAGGCAAGAATACTAGAGTGGGTTGCCATTTCCCACTCGAGGAGATCTTCCCCACCCAGGGATCTAACCCACATCTCCTGTGTCTTGTCTCCTGCATTGGAGGTGGATTATTTACCCACATCAGGGAAGACCTTTTAAAAACAAGGTACAAACCTCTCAAATTAAATCAGCAAAAAATATAAAACTTAATAAAGCCCAATGTAAGCAAACATGTAACAGGCATAGTCATATACTGTTGGTTTGTATAAATAGTTACATCCTAACTACCACTCAAAAAAAGTCAATATAATGATATATGCATATAATACTCTAATTATTTTTAAATTATGTTGATCTATATGTCCCAATATAAGAAGAGCTTTGTGATATTAACTACAGAAAAAAAGTAAACAATATAGTTTTTAATAACAACAACAAGTAAGGTATAAAAACTTTTCTGTATAAATATTTTGAAAAATAAACTTTCTGAAAACTGCTAACAATGGATTACCTTTTAAGGAGAAGCTGTAAAGTAGCTTTTATTTTTACCTTTCTGTACCATAAGAATTTTATCATATACATGTATAACTTTTAACTTAAAATACACGATTCTTTAAAGTACTCTTCCCTCCTTCTCAACCTTAACAATTACTCTCACTACCAACTCTCCACACACACACCCAACTCGCATCCCAACATCTGAAGAATAACTGAAATTGCCTGATGGAATTTCAACTACTTAGGGATGTATTCTGTAAATACATTTTGGATAAGTATCTGGGACTTCTCTTTAAAATCTCTTCACTTACTTCTCTACAACAACCTGAGAGATGAAAGAGAAAAAGAATCCCTACCCTGCCCAGGGAGCCACAAACTTGTCTCCTTTTGGGCCCCCTAACCATTCCCTCCTAGAGAGAGACAATGCTTGTGGTTATAACGTCCCCTCCTTCGCGCTCCCACAGCAAGAAGAGCAACTTCAGCTGCCACTGAAGAGGAGAGCCTGCCCCTCACAGAATCACTTAACAGCAGGGGGCCGACTCTGGTTATCCTCAGCTCTCAGGGGCCTTGGTGCAAGCAGCCAACCACCACCCTAAACTTCTACAGAGCAGAGTCTCAGTCTTGTTGGCTGCATCATCCCTGGTACAATGGATACATTAAGCTTAATATTTGTTCATTAAACTGAATCAGGTCAGAGCACTCTCTGTCAAAGAGAGGCAAGCCAGTGGAGTACTTCTAGACCATGGGCCTTTAACAATGCCTCATATTAGCTTCCTGCTTATCAGTCTTTCCTCCACTCCTCTTAGCTGACTTGTAAACTGTATACTGCTAAATCAAGTATTCTAATAATTGCTTACTAGTGATGTGCTCAGTCACGTCCAACTTTTTGCAACCCTACGTTCTGTAGCCTGCCATGACCCTCTGTCCATCGGATTTTCCAGGCAATACTGGAGTGGGTTGCCATTACCTCCTTCCAGGGATCTTTCCCACCCAGGGGTCAAACCCATGTCTCCTGCACTGGCAGGGGGATTCTTCACCACTGAGCCACCTATAGTTAGGGCACTGTAACTATAATGTCTATTTTAAAATATCTCAGAGTAATGGCTATAAGATTTATTTTTTAAACAACTAAATGTAAACTAATCTGAGCTTAATCTTCATGTTTTTCTCACTGAGTATGATCACCCCTACCAACTGAAACAATTAAAGCAAACTTATCCTTAATTTGATTAGTAAGAAAGGGTTATAAAACCTTTTTCAACTATTGGGGAAAAAGATTATAACCAGGTGGTTTATGACAGTGTAGTGTGAGGAAGAGCTGACCTCTATACTCCAAGGAGACAGAATTTTGAACAATTTGGCAGCTTCTTAAATAAGCTTGACAAGTAAATACACTCTCAAAAAAATTACTGGGTTTATTTTTGGACTTTTTAACATTCCCAAACAAGAATACTCAAACCAAACACAATCTTCTCCAAACACCTACTGTAATTGGAAGTGACAAATGACTTGGGTAGCAAATTGAGTTTAAAAGTAAAAAAATACACACTCATGTATACATACATCTTACAACAAAATAAAGTTCAACACTAACTTCCAAGTTACTCTGCCTTACAAGTTTAACTAAGAATAAATAAATGCCTTTTGTAAGGCATTTATTTGTCAAGCATTGTAACACAATGAAAAGATCAAGCAACTCCAGAAGACAGAGACATGCAAGAGGTTATCTTCTGAGACAATTTAAGTGGACTGAATCCTGGAGACAAATTATTAAAACCAGACTCTCAAACAGATGGTTAACCTCCAAACTTTATTTCTTGGTTGAATGAATGAAAAGGGGAGAAGGGAACAGAGAATAATATGCTATCTGGCAATAATTTTACATATTGCTTAAGTCCTGAATAAAACAATACAGACCATGTGGATGCTTCTAAGCCTCCAAGAGGTCTAAGGGCTGTCTCAATTCCATCACAAGAATATGACTGTGACTTTGGATAAATCAATCGAAATACAATCTGAACTTAATTTCTCATGCATATGATGAGTTGGAGATCATCTAAGTTTCCTTATAGCCTGTTAACACTAACAAAGGAAATACAAATTTATTCTTTTTAATAGAAATTATACACAGTACTTATCCAAGTCAAACCACTATGAGCTCTCCTGTTAGTTCTAGGCACCCATGGTCAAAAAAAAAGCACTGAGGAAGACACAGGACAATCCTAATCTTCAAGAAGCAGCAGCAGAAAGAACACAATCCCCCAAAATATTCCCTTCTGCACCAAGTTTGGCCCTCATCACCAGAGCAAGCTCTGTCTATTACAGAGTATCACTTTATTTTAGGCTTAACAAACTATTGACAAAGCCTGGTCCTCAAAATATAACTCTCTGTGACAGTTAAAGATGAAAAATAATTTTAAAATAAATTAAAAATTTAAACTTTTAATCAACAACCAACTCAGTAGAATTGCTTGTCAAATAACCTTAGTAAAAAACATTCCACGACAATATGAATCACTATCAACATCACATTACCTCTAATTCTTGGGGTGGGAGGGGAGGCATAACCAGACAAGAATGAAAGTGACAGCTGCTGTAAGAAATAAAAGTTAATACAAACAGAACCAACCTCAACAAAAAAGGAGAAAATAAAGGGCAACAACAACAAAAAAGAAAGGGCACAAAAGTTCTTTAAGAAAAAATACAGGCCAAAACAAACACTAGGGCTTCCCTGGTGGCGCAAATGGTAAGAATCTGCAAACACTACCTTGTCATTTAAAATACATGTTAAAGTAAAGCCCTGAGGATAATTTTTTTAATGATCAAAAAAGGCAAAAAAGAAAAAAAAAACTACTTCGGTAATCAAAGAATGTCTAAAGTGCACTCTTCCACACACATTTGTAAATTTATTTTGAAAGAATAATGCTCTAATTTAAGGGGATACTTTTTAGTTAAGTTTTTCAGAATAAATCTACCTCAGCATAAAAAGTTCCATGTTGCAACTTTCACCTATAAATCAACATAAATTTTAACTAAGTTTTCTGCTATCACCGGACGATACCAAATTGTTCCACAAACTGACCTGCATACACCGTAAGAATGCTCATTTTATTGTCCCTAAAACTGCTAACATCTCTGACATACGTACAGCCTAAATAAGTGTCCTTTCTAGCCTCCCCTTTTTTTACTTAATTCCATTTTTATGTTTTTAACCATTTTATTTGACTACTACATTCGTGAGTACGGAAAATGCTCTATCTTGAAATTTCACCTACATGTGTTGAGAACAATGATTACACTGCCATTCAAGTTTTAAATAATCATAACTTATTTACAGCTCGTCTCATAAACACACTTGAATTTTTTAAGGTTATTAGGAAGACAGCAGAAGACTCCCAACTCACTCATGACCGCAGACCTACCTTCTAAATTGAAGGCTACATCCAAAGTTTCCGAAATGGTTTACTAAACAGGGTTTACAGGGTCGTTCAGGACGGAACTGCCCATCCATCATTCCATACCAGAAGTGTGAGAAGAGCGTTCAAGGCACGTTCTCCAAAATGAGATAAAGGGGGTTCCCTTTTGGGGTTGGCTAAGATGCCTAAAACGTGTGTTAACTGGATAGGGACCTGCTCTTCGAAACCCTACCCCGAGTTTACACCGGCCACAAATGGAACGCAGGAAGAGGCAACTCTGAAGACGAGGAGGTGCCGGGATTCAGGGTTCAGATTCATTTGCCTTGAATAACTGGACCGCTGCTGAGCGCAGCTTTAACGCATATACCAAAAGGCAGCCAACTGCTAGTGAACCAGACACCAAATCCTTCTCCCGATCGGAAACTTTTCAGGTTGTCACCCAGACAAGAAGACAGTACGAACGTCAACTCTTACAGCCAAACACGGTTGGCACGGGTCGTTCCGACTCGGAGGCTTCCTAAAGGAAACCTACCCCCGGGGAAAGACTCCTTCTCAAACCGGGTTCTCGGGTGCCTCCTGCACCAGCTGCGCGAGGCGCGGCGAGCCCGCTTTATATCTCCGGACGCCGGCAAGTAACTGGACGAAAATGTCACTCGGTCGGCCCACGGCCGCCGCCCGGAGCAGAGGAGCTGCGCGGCGCGGGGGACCCGGCGGCGGGGTCGAGGGCGCCGAGGCCCGGACGGCGCTCGGGGTCCGGCCGGGACCCGCGCTCCCCGCCCCTCGCCCGGAAGGGGGGATGGAAAACCCGCCCGCCCGAGGAGGATTCAACAGGAGCGCCGCGCCGCCCGCCTGCCGCCCGGGAAACAGCCGCCCGCCCGCCCGCCCGCCGGCCGGCCGGGCGCGGGGGGAGGGGAGGGGCGGCGGCGGGGCGCGGGCGGCCGGCGCGGACCCCCGGCCGCGCGCAAGGTCACCGCCCGCCGCCCTCGCCGCCGCGGGCGCCCCGGCCCGGCCAGGGCGGCAAGTTTAATTTCCAGGCGGCGGCGGCTGCAGCCCGCGGCGTGGAGGGAGCGCGCCCGCCCCGGGGCCCTCCCCGCCCCCACCGGGCAGCCCCGGCCCACGCCCCCGGCCTGCGCCCCGCTCCTCCCGGCGCCGCCGCCGCCGCCGCCGCCGGGCAGCCCCCGATGCCGGGAGGCGAGTCGCGGCTGCCAGGCGGGCGCCGCTTTGAGCCCCGCCAAGACACAGCCGCCGCGGCGGGCGCTGAAAAAAATGGAGCGCGGCGACCCGGGAGGAGAGGGGTTTTCTCTTCCCGTTAACTGAATTGTTTCCTACCTCCGGGTGCCCGACTCGCTACTCCTCTCACTCCGCCGCTCTCCGGGATCCGCCGCCGCCGCCGCCGCATCCAATCGCCTCCTCCCCCCCTCCCCTTCCGCAGCCAGCCCGGCCGTTCCTCCTCCTCTCCGCTTCAAAATGGCGCCAAGCGCTCTTCGGCGGCTGCTCCAATCGAACCGCCGCGGACAGCACCCGGGGGCAGGCAGAGCGCCGCGTTGGTGCGCAGCGCCCTCTACCGACCGGACGGCCCCGCGCGCGCGCCCGCCTGCCCGCCTGCCCTCCGCCCCGCCCCGCCCCGAGCGCGTCCCCGCCGCCGCTCCGCCCCGCCCAGCCCTTCGCGCGCGCACGCAGCCACACGGCAACGCCGCCGCTGCAAGACCCGCGGCTGTCAATGCTTTCTCTGCCTCTTAAGGCTTTCTTGACTTTTCCCGAAAACCACACACGTTGTTATATATTTCCAGCTTTATCGATAAAAGTTGGAAATTTTTCAAAACAGTGAAGTTCAGTACGAATGTTGTGCTAAGTAAATAAAATTGGTGTTAACTACTTTGCTCCTCTGACTATGTCATCTCAAAAGGTCATAAAATAGCTTTTTTCTCCACTATGTATGGTATGTCTTTAATTAAACCCACAGTCTTCCCATTTTCAGGTATTGTTTAGGAAACGGGAGGAGGGAGGAACATAGTAATTACATCTGTAACAACGCATTCCATTCATTCGTCCTATGACAATTGTTATTGCAGAAATAATCTGAAGATCACCGGACGCCTTCCTGAAGGTGGGTTTCTAACCCCCTTCACCTCCAGAAGGTGCCGTTCCTCCCTTCTTCAGCTGTAAGGTTAAAGTTGATTAGGATGGAGAGAGGAAAAAATAACTTTAAAGGCCTCAATGAAGGATAGTTGTTAACGAAACTGTTTTATGCAACAGCCAATAGATTTAAAGAAATTAGTAATATAAACCTTCATTTAAAGCAACACTTTGGGAAAATTTGAAAAGTTTGTGTTAAAAGAAAAATAAATTTCTGTGTTAAGGGCTTAAAAAAAAAAAAAAGAACCAAATATGGCACCAGGGTATAAATGGGAAATCTCTGTACCTTCCTCTCAATTTGCTGTACACTTACAGCTGATCTAAAGTCCAAAAAATAACCAAGTTGTAATTCATCAGGAGCAATATAACTGAAAGCGGCACCTGTCGGCCCATGCTTCTATCAGCTTTCCACTAACATTTCACTAAAATATTATTTTCCTTTCCATAGAGATTGGCAGATTTAAAAGAGACAAGGAGGAGAAAGGCAGTGTGACTTCCACACAGGGAGAAGAGCTAGAAGGGAAAGGATGCCACAAAGGGAAATAAGGGTAAGGATTCCAAGACGACTTTGCCTACAACACAGCTCAATGCCAAAGCCAGCAAACGTAAGCCAAGGCAGATCCTGCTGACTTTCTTTTTAAACACTATCTTAGAGGTCTCTTCTTGTTAAGCTCATTTGGTTAAGTCTTGAAGCATCTTCTTACCTACCTAGTAATGAATGGTACTCCTGATCTCCTATACAGACACCATACATAAAGTCTTAACTTCCTTTACTCTGAAGAAATCTCTGGGATCTTTGGGAATACGTGTATATATGTGTTATCTACAGACTTGTAGAGTCTTCCAGATTTCCTTGGAATTAACTAGCATTGGTCATCATTACAACTGAGGTTCTGATCTGCTGACTGAGAATTCCTTAATGCACTGGGCAGAACAGTCAAAGCAAAAACTGTTCACTCTTATCCAAAGTTAGCACTCAGCAGTGTGTGAGGTCAATGGGCCTGATCCTGGTTAATGAGAGGAAACTGCACTTATTTACACTGTAAATCCACACTGTCCAAAAGAAATATGATATGAACCATGTATGTAATGTGAAATCTTTTCATTTTAAAGTGAAAAGAAACCAGTGAAATTAACTTTCAGTCAGTTCAGTTCAGTTCAGTCGCCCAGTCGTGTCCGACTCAGGCCTCCCTGTCCATCACCGACTCCCAGAGTTCACTCAAACTCATGTCCATCGAGTCGGTGATGCCATCCAGCCATCTCATTCTCTGTTGTCCCCTTCTCCTCCCACCCCCAATCCTTCCCAGCATCAGAGTCTTTTCCAGTGAGTCAACTCATCACATGAGGTGGCCAAAGTATTGGAGTTTCAGCTTTAGCATCAGTCCTTCCAATGAACACCCAGGATCGATCTCCTTTAGAATGGACTGGTTGGATCTCCTTGCAGTCCAAGGGACTCTCAAGAGTCTTCTCCAGCACCACAGTTCAAAATACATAAAAATAAATGAGGATAATTTGAGACCTCTGGGACAACATCAAGAGCACTAATACTCACATTATATGGGTCCCTGAGGGAGAAGAGAAAGAGAAAGGGTCTGAGAACATATTTGAAGACATAATAGCTGAAAAATTCCCTGACCTATGAAAGGAAACATTCACCCAAGTTCAGGAAGCACAATCCCACATGTGATTAAACCAAAGAGGAACACACCAACACACAATTGTATTCAAAATGACTAAAATCAAATACATATGAATAAGAGTATATATTCATATAGTATTATATATATATATATATATTATTTTATGCTCATGTTTTTTATATCGAACAATGACTTACTCTAAATTTCCTATTTATATCAAGTATATCATTGGCTTAGATATTTAAGAAAGCAAATGAGAATTTATTCAAAGAGCATTATGATTAGCCACTAGAATTAGCGATAATTCTCAGCAAGCAGTTAAACTTAATACCAGAAGCATACTAATAGTAATACATGAGCTCCTTTAAACACATCTCATTTAAAATAAAATTTCTTTACATGGTGTTAGAAATCATTAGTAATAGAACAATCTGGCCAGACGACTGAATGGAATAAAAATGAGCACTCTCTCCCTAAATGCCTATTTATATTTTGACTTTTAAATAAGTGTCTGGCATTCAGGGCAGCTCCTGCTACTTGTTGACTAGGTGGCTATGAGGCTGTGAGGGCGCTACCTCTATTTATTCAACCAGACTCGCTTACTCAACTTAGCCACTTTACTTCTCATTACTCTGAACTTCTCTACTTCCCACAACCATGCTGCTTTGGCCCATGACTTCCTTTACCTGTAGATTTACCCTTCATTTTAATTTTCTTTTTCTCTCCATAGTCTTACTGCCTATATTATTTACAACTAGAAAATGTTTGCCTTGCTATTTTTAAAAAGGGCAAAAAAGGAAACACTCTCTATCCTTTTTAAAAGATTGCAATCTTCTCCCCAAACAGGGTATGGGGACTATATGTATGTGCTTTTTTTTTTTTTTGGTCATGTTGCACAGCATGTGGGATCTTAGTTCCCTGACCAGGGATGGAACCCATGCCCCCTGCACTGGAAGTGCAAAGTCTTAACCACTGGACCGCCAGGTAAGTTCTTTTATTTTTCTCTGTGGCATGAGAACTCTTTGTATATGCATATTTTAAAAGTCTTCTCCAAGTTCATATCACATCTCTCCATTGCAGAGGGGAGACTTTCTTTATATAGGATCAAATGAGGTGTGATTTCTTATTTTAAAAAATGTACTTAATAGTCCTTTATTTACTTGATGGTTGCTTTTCAAATTTTATTTTCAGTTTGTTGATCTATACATGTATATACATATACACATATATAACAGTGTTAGAGCTGGTTAGAAAAGGGTGTCAGAAAGATGCCATGAAAAATTTTTTAGAAGTTTAGGGTTCATAGAGCATGGAAATGATCACCTCTTTCAATTTATTTGACATAAAGAAACTGAGACTCAAATAGCTAAATGATTTGTCCAGGGAATCAATAGTCAGGGGAAATTTTTTTAGTGAATCTCATCATCTTCCAATTAATTTAGAAAGTATGTAATTTAAAGGGCATCCCTGGTGGCTCAGATGGTAAAGAATCTGCCTGTAATGCAGGACACTCAGGTTCAATCCCTGGGTCAGGAAGATCCCCTGGAGAACAGAATGGCTACCCACTCTAGTATTCTTGACTGGAGAATTCCACGGACAGAAGAGCCTGGTGGGTTACAGTCCATGGGATTGCAAAGAGTTAGACAGGAATGAATGACTGACACACACAGACAAGTAATGTAAAAATCTTATTTCATCTTACAAACATGTAATTTCTTTTTAAATTAAGTCCCATGTAAGTCACAAACAAATATAAACTTGTGTAAATATTAATAGACTTTTGAGAGGACAAGAAAAATGGATCCTTAAGTGTAGAGTATGGTTACTTCAATATTTTCTCTCAAATTTGTTATATATATATATATATATATATAGTATATATATATGATATATGCAATATGTGTATTTTTAGACTTTACTTTTTTATTGTGATTAAAAAAATTATAAAATTTACCATTCTAACATTTTAAGGTGCCCAGTTCAGTAGTGTTAAGCATATTTACATTGTGAAACAGCTCTCCAGAACTTTTTCATCTTGCAGAACTGAGACCCTATACCCATTAAGCAACAACTTAATTTTCCCCTTAACTTTCCCCTTTTCCCCTTAACTCCCATTCTATCTTGTTTCTATGAATTTGACTAGTTTAGATACCTCATGTAAGTGAAATTATACAGGCCCTGTCTTTTCATGATTGACTTCACTCAGATTTTACTTTTTAAGAGTTCCAAAGCTAGATGATTTAGAGATTTTTAAGCAAAATATAATACATCCTATAACCATATAAAGAGGAACTTCGTTTCGGAAAGCATTTATCATCAATTCAACTGCAGGAAATTAAATAAAGAGGTGTGGCTGTGCTTAGTTGCTCAGTTGTATCTGACTCTTTGTGGCCCCATGGACTGTAGCCCACCATGTCCACGCAGATTCTTCAGGCAAGAATACTGGAGTGGGTTGCGATGCCCTCCTCCAGGGATCTTCCTAACCCATGGATGGAACCCAGGTCTCCGGTATTACAGGCAGATTCAAGATATGGAATTAAGAGCAATTTCACTTGAAAATACTGAGAATGACACAGGAGAGTTTAGAGTGAAGCTCTGAATATGAGTGCAAAGTATATTAATTCCTACACTTCATATATATCAATACTCAACCACCTATCTATGTTTCTATTTTACATAATCAGCAAAATCAACATACCAGTGTAAAATAGTCAAAAACACGAAACCAGTTCTTCCGTGTTATGTTTCTATTCTAGGCAGTCTATTTTTGTGCATGGGGTAATAGCCCACTCTACATCCAACCAAGTTTGTATCACTTTTCATTCCAGGTAAATTCACTTGACTCCTGAGAGTCCCCTTCACAGATCTATAAAAAGCATACTTTGTTCTAATACAGGAATTCTGTTTCTTGTACTGGTTATAGAGAAACAGATACAGTAATATTTGAAAATTAACTTCCTTCAGCAGCCAGCAGATGGAGCTGTTGAAAAATGTTGCCATTACTTAAAAAAAAAAAACTAATTTTACTGAAATAAAACCAGTTTTCGTTCAGTCGCTCAGTCGTGTCCAGCTCTTTGCAACCCCATGAACTGCACCACTGCCAGGCGTCCCTCTCCATCACCAACTCCCGGAGTTTATTCAAACCCATGTCCATCAAGTCGATGATACCATCCAACCATCTCGTCCTCTGTCGTCCCCTTCTCCTGCCTTCAATTTTTCCCAGCATCAGGGTCTTCTCAAATGAGTCAACTCTTAGTATCAGGTGGCCAAAGGATTGGAGTTTCAGCTTCAACATCAGTCCTTCCAAAGAATATTCAGGACTGATTTCCTTTAGGATGGATTGGTTGAGAGTTCAGGGGATGCTCCAGAGTCTTCTCCAATACCACAGTTAAAAAGCATCAATTCTTCCATGCTCAGCTTTCTTTATAGTCCAACTCTCACATCTACACATGACTACTGGAAAAACCATAGCTTTGACTAGATGAACCTTTGTTGGCAAAGTAATGTCTCTGCTTTTTAATATGCTGTCTAGGTTGGTCATAACTTTTCTTCCAAGTAGCAAGCATCTTTCAATCTCATGTCTGAAGTCACCATCTGCAGTGATTTTGGAGCCCCCCAAAATATTTTTTTGATGTGTAAATAATGAGTTTATGGTAAAGAAATCTGAAAATGCAGTAAAGATTAAAATGAAAAAGAAATCAATCATAATCATGCCACCAGACAAAGTTACATTTAATGCTTTTAATATATTCTATTCATATATGTTATAAAATATAATTTTATGTTATATTTTTATAATATATATTTTATATGTTATAAAATAAATATATATGTTATAAAATATAATTTCATATGTATTATATATGTATATCATAAATTTATTTTATATATATTATAAACAATATTTCAAGCATACATTTATAATGTTTTATAATCTGCCATCTCCCCTTGAAAACATCAGATATTTCCTTATACAGAAATCTCCAGGGATCATATTTAAAGTATATGCAACTATACAGGACAGGCAAGGATCAGTCAGAAAGACACAGGCTGTAACTTGAGCAAGATGCTGAACACTCCCTGCTATACCAGGCATCCACCCTCTAGTTGAGGATAGTGGGTAAAGTCTGCAGGGTGACAGGGAGGGGCTGGGGTGCCCGAGGAGGAAGGAGAGTACTCAAGGTGCCAGGAATGTGACCATGTAACAACCTTATAGAACTATTTTATTATTTCAACTGATATAGCCACTGCATTGCACAACAGCTGAACTATCAGCTCTAAAACATTTGGCAAAATATACAGATTGTCCCCAACCTATGGTTCAATTTATGATGTTGAGTTTGAATCTGGTAACGTGGGTACGGTTCTCTCGGGGTGCTGGGCAGTGGAGGCAGGCCACAGTCATATATGATCACAAGGATAAATAACCTATATACTTACAATCATCCTGGACCAATACGACCATTATTTTTTTCACTTTCAGCACGGTAGTTAATAAATTACAGAAGATATTCAACACTCTGTTATAAAGTAGACCTTGTGTTAGATTTATTTTGCCCAAATGTAGGCTAATGTAAGTGTTCTGAGCACATTTAAGGTAAGTTAACTGTGAACTTCCAGATGTTCAAGCTAGTTTTAGAAAAGACAGAGGCACCAGAGATAAAATTGCCAACATCCGCTGGATCATGGAAAAAACAAGAAAGTTCCAGAAAAACATCTATTTCTACTTTATTGACTATGCCAAAGCCTTTGACTATGTGGATCACAATAAACTGTGGAAAATTCTGAAAGAGATGGGAATCCCAGACCATCTGACCTACCTCTTGAGAAACCTGTATGCAGGTCAGGAAGCAACAGTTAGAACTGGACATGGAACAACATACTGGTTCCAGATAGGAAAAGGAGTACGTCAAGGCTATATATTGTCACCCTGCTTATTTAACTTATATGCAGAGTACATCATGAGGAATGCTGGGATGGAAGAAGCACAAGCTGGAATCAAGATTGCCGGGAGAAATATCAATAACCTCAGATATGCAGATGACACCACCTTTATGGCAGAAAATGAAGAGGAACTAAAAAGCCTCTTGATGAAAGTGAAAGAGGAGAGTGAAAAAGTTGGCTTAAAACTCAACATTCAGAAAACTAAGATCATGGGATCTGGTCCTACCACTTCATGGCAAATAGATGGGGAAACACTGTCAGACTTTATTTTTCTGGGTTCCAAAATCACTGCAGATGGTGATTGCAGCCATGAAATTAAAAAACGCTTACTCCTTGGAAGGAAAGTTATGACCAACCTAGAAAGCATATTGAAAAGTAGAGCCATTACTTTGCCAACAAAGGTCCATCTAGTCAAGGCTATAGTTTTTCAGTGGTCATGTATGGAGGTGAGATTTGGACTGTGAAGAAAGCTGAGTGCCAAAGAATTGATGCTTTTGAACTGTGGTGTTGGAGAAGACTCTTGAGAGTCCCTTGGACTGCAAGGAGATCCAACCAGTCCATTCTAAAGGAGATCAATCCTGGGTGTTCATTGGAAGGACTGATGCTATTGGACTGAAACTCCAATACTTTGGCCACCTCATGGGAAAGTTGACTCATTGGAAAAGACTCTGATGCTGGGAGGGATTGGGGGCAGGAGGAGAAGGGGACGAAAGAGGATGAGATGGGTTGGATGGCATCACTGATATGATGGACATGAGTTTGGGTAAACTCCAGGAGTTGGTGATGGACAGGGAGGCCTGGCATGCTGCAGTCCATGGGGTCACAAAGAGCTGGACATGACTGAGCGACTGAACTGAACTGAAGCTAAGCTGTGATGTTCAGAAGGTTCAGTTCATTTCAGTTCTGTTGCTCAGTCATGTCCAACTCTTTGCAACCCCATGGACTGCAGCATGCCAGGCCTCCCTGTCCATCACCAACTCTCAGAGTTTACCCAAACTCACGTCCATTGAGTCAGTGATGCCTTCCAACCATCTCATCCTCTGTCATCCCCTTCTCCTCCCACCTTCAATCTTTCCCAGCATCAGGGTCTTTTCAAATAAGTCAGCTCTTCGCATCCGGTGGCCAAAGTATTGGAGTTTTGGCTTTAGCATCAGTCCTTTCAATGAATATTCAGGACTGATCTCCTTTAGGATGGACTGGTTGGATCTCCTTGCAGTCCAAGGACTCTCTAAAGTCTTCTCCAGGTTAGGGGTATTAAATTCATTTTCGACTTAATGATATTTTCAACTAACAATGGGTTTATCAGGCTGAAACCCCACTGGAAGTTGAGGAAGATATGTACAAGAATACACAAACTTAGAGGACTTCTAGGAAGGATTCTGAGTAGCTTGGGAACATTGGTGGAAGAGAAATATATCACTACATTCCCTTTGGTACCTTGATTGTGTATTTAACGTTAAAAAGATTTTTAAATAAAGCATCAATGAAAAACTTTCAGGTGAATAAATATGCACTTATATCATTACTTTAGTGACAATATACTACTATTTCCTGTGTATCTATACCATAATTTACTTAATGAACCTCTATTGCTGAACAGTTCAGTAATGAATTATAACATAAAATATGTTTAAATTCATGCATTTAAAATATATTTTTAAAATGAAAACAGTCATTGCTAGAGGTTGCTAATGAACCAACTCGTTATTTTGAAATCTGGCAAATAAAGAGGAAGAATCCGTCATTTAACCTGCCCATTGTGTATAAACTATAGCAGTGGGTAATCAAATAGTTTTCTGTGAACAGAAGTAATCCAGCTAATAAATGAAGAAGGAATGACAGAACTAGAATATCATCATATTTTAAAATCAAAATGAAAATAATAGATCCAGACGCTGAACAAATACCTGCTAACATCACCTAGAAAGACAACTGAACATTAGATGCTCTGTGACTGAAGAACGATAACTGTACCTATTCAATAATATTGCTGAATAACCCAACCTGAATCTGATCCAGTCTCTAGATGCAAGTACCAGTTTACAGGAAATATGGAGGGACATAATGTGGTTTCTTAAATTCCAAGGGTTAACAGCAAAACCAAAGGAAACAAAAACAAACAAATTGGACTACAACAAACCAAAAAGCTTCTGCACAGTAAAGGAAACCATTAACAAAATGAAAAAAGCAATCTACAGAAAGGGAGAAAATATTTGCAAGTCATATATCTGATAAGGGATTAATATCAAAAATATATAAAGAACTCAGGCAACTAAATAGCAAAAGAAAACCTGATTATAAAATACGCAGACGAACTGAATAGACATTTTTTCAAAGAAGACATACATATGGGCAATAGGTACATGAAAAGATGCTCAAAATCCCTAATCATTAAGGATCTACAAATCAAAAACACAATGAGATAACATTTCACACGTGTCAGAATGGATATAAATAACATGTTGGCAAGGATGTGGAGTAAAGGGTATCCTTTTGCACAACCGGTGGTAATGTAAATTGGTAAAGCTATTATGGAAAAAAGTATGGAACTTCCTTTAAAAATTAAAAATAGTACTTCCATATGATCCAGCAATTTCATTTCTGGGTATTTGTCCAAAGAAACAAAAACACTAACTTGAAAAGATATATGCACCCCTATGTTCACTGCAGCATTATTTACAATAGCCAAGATATAGAAGCAACTTCAGTGTCCATCAATAGATGAATGGATAAATAGTACATGGTTCATATATATACTATGGGATATTATTCAGCCATAAAAATAATGAAACCTTGTCATTTGCAACAACACAGATAGACCTTGAGAGGAAAGGACAATTACCATATGATCTCACTTTTACATGGAATCCAAAACAAAACAAACAAAAAAGCTAAACACAGAGCATAGATTGGGACTGCCAGAGGTGGGGGTTCTAGGGGAAGGTGAAATGGTAAAGAGGGTCAAGGGTACAAACTCCCAATTTTAAAATAAGTTATGTGGATATAATGTATAGTTGATAATACTATATTGCAAATTTGAAAGTTCCTGATAAATTTTAAAAGTTCTCATCACAAGAAAAAAATTCTGTAACTATTTATGATGATAGATGTTAAATGAATTTACTGTGGTGACCATCTTGTAATATATACAAATATAGAATTGTTGTATTATACACCTGAAACTAATATAATGCTGTATGACAATTAGAGCTCAATAAGAATATAAATTAAAAAAAAAATTCCAAGGGAGAATAAATGAGAGATGAAAAGGGAACCTAAATACTAAAAGAGGTTAACTGATCGTTGTGGTATGTGGACCTACTTGGATTCAGATTCAAGAAAATAAACTGTAAAAAGTAATTACGACATTTGAGACATTTGGAAATTATAACACTGAATATTTAATATTATTGCTTAATTTTTAAGTATAATAAAGTAATGATATAATGGTTATGTTAAAAAAATTAACAGATACAAAGTGTTCTGTTTCTTGATTAATTACCCAGTGTGTTTCTTTAATTTGTAAAAATTTGGTGAGCAGCACCTGATTAAAAAATGGGCCAAAGAATTTTATATAGATGACACATAAGCACAGAGAAAGATATTCCACATCATATGTCATCAAGGAAGTGCAAATTAAAACAATAATGAGGTATCACTACACACTTTTTGCAATAGCCAAAATCAAAAATACTGACAACACTAAATGCTAACAGGTAGCAGGGAACAAGAACTCTCCTTCATTGCTGGCGGGAATGCAAAAATGGTATGTTATTTCGGGAGACAGTTTGGCAGTTTCTTACAAAACTAAACATACTTTTGCCATAACCTATAGCAATCCCACTCCTTGGATTTACCCAAGGGAGTTGAAAGTTCATGAAAATCTGAACACAAATGTTTTATAATGGCAACCAAGGTGGTTCCCTGATCTTGGAGGTCTTAGGAGTCCACTGGACTCAAGGCAATGGCATGATCTCTTTTCTGATGCCTTACTTAGGCTGTTCACAGAGTCAGTCCCTTCCACCTTCTGATGATAAAGAAGACAATGCTTTCAGAGGAGCTCTTCCTCCACACATGTGAATTACCCTTATGATAAAAATTTCACATTTTTCTCTTAAATGTCATTCGAATGAGCATTTTAAAAGCAAGAAAAAAGATTGATAATAATCTTTCAGTCATTTCAGTCTCTCAGTCATGTCTGACTCTTTGCAACCTCATGGACTGCAGCACGCCAGGCTTCCCTGTACATCACCAACTCTCGGAGCTTACTCAAACTCACATCCGTTGAGTTGGTGATGCCATCCAGTCATCTCATCCTCGGTCATCCCCTTCTCCTCCCACCTTCAATCTTTCCCTAATAATCTTTCGTGAAAATGAAAGTAAGAATTATCATTTGACAAAAAGGCGAACTATTGCAAGTCTCCTTCCTCCCACTTTTGGACACCGTAAAAAGGGCTGGCTTCGTGGATGTGGAGCCTGCACAGCAGTACAGGGACCTGTGCTCAGAAGGACTGGCACTTCATTTAATGCTCTGCTGGCTTGAATTATCTTGATTCTTTAACAAGGGGCCCTGCATTTTCATTTCAAGCTGGGCCCTGCAAACCATGTCACCGGTCCTGCCCATGAGCTTTCTGCAGGTTAACTCTCTGACTCCTTGGCTGCCACTGGTCTGTCCCAGGTTCCCTTTGGGCCCTGCCGAGGACAGGAGGGCCAGCCAGTGCCAAGAAACCCATTCTATCCATTGGGATCAGAAAGTGAAACTCCTCAATCCCCTCTTCCTCTCGGACAAATACACAAGTGCCTTTTGTTTATGGATTTTCCTGTTTACAAGGGATACAGAATTATCAAAGGGACCACTCCAGAGGTTTCAGTTACACAGTGCCTTAGTGATGGCCCTTGTGTGTTCAGTTACAGTGTCCCTTCTACAGGGGTCACAGGGTTAGCTCAAGTGAGAGAGTGATAGTTGCTCAGTTGTGTCCAACTCTTGGCCACCTGGTGGACTGTAGCCCAGCAGGCTCCTCTGTCCATGGGATTCTCTGGGCAAGAATACTGCAGTGGGTTTCCATTTCCTTCTTCAAGTATTCAGTTCAGTTCAGTTCAGTCGCTCAGTCGTGTCTGACTCTTTGGAACCCCATGAACCACAGCACACCAGGCCTCCCTGTCCATCACCAACTCCCAGAGTTCACCCAAACTCATGTCCATCGAGTCGGTGATGCCTTCCAATCATCTCATCCTCTGTCGTCCCCTTGTCCCCCTGCCCTCAATCTTTCCCAGCATCAGGGTCTTTTCAAATGAGTCAGCTCTTCGCATGAGGTGGCCAAAGGATTGGAGTTTCAGCTTCAACATCAGTCCTTCTAATGAACACCCATGACTGATCTTCTTTAGGATGCACTGGTTGGATCTCCTTGCAGTCCAAGGGACTCTCAAGAGTCTTCTCCAACACCACAATTCAAAAGCATCAATTCTTTGGCACTCAGCTTTCTTTATAGTCCAACTCTCACATCCATACATGGCCACTGGAAAAACCATAGCCATGACTAGACAGACCTTTGTTGACAAAGTAATGTCTCTGCTTTTCAATATGCTTTCTAGGTTGGCCATAACTTTCCTTGCAAGGAGTAAGCACCTTTTAATTTCATGGCTGCAATCACCATCTGCAGTGATTTTGGAGCCCAGAAAAATAAAGTCAGCCACTGTTTCCACTTTATCCCCATTTATTTGCCATGAAGTGATGGGACCAGATACCATGATCTTAGTTTTCTGAATGTTGAGCATTAAGCCAATTTTCCCCCTCTCCTCTTTCACTTTCATCAAGAGGTTCTTTAGTTCTTCTTTGCTTTCTGCCATAAGGGTGGAGTCATCTGCATATCTGAAGTTATTGATATTTCTCCCGGCAATCTTGATTCCAACTTGTGCTTCTTCCAGCCCAGTGTTTCTCATGATGTATTCTGCATATAAGTTAAGTAAGCAGCAAAAGTAGGAAGTCAAGAAAGATCTGGAATAACAGGCAAATTTGGCCTTGGAGTACAGAATGAAGCAGGGCAAAGGCTAATAGAGTTTTGCCAAGAGAATGCACTGGTCATAGCAAACACTCCCTTCCAACAACACAAGAAAAGACTCTACACATGAACATCACCAGATGGCCAACACCAAAATCAGATTGATTATATTCTTTGCAGCCAAAGATGGAGAAGCTCTATACAGTCAACAAAAATAAGATTGGGAGCTGACTGTGGCTCAGATCATGAACTCCTTATTGCCAAATTCAGACTTAAATTGAAGAAAGTGGGGAAAACCACTAGACCATTCAGGTATGACCTAAATGAAATCCCTTCAAGGATTAACTCAGCCCTGTCCCATTTCTACACGCAGACCCAGGCTGCTGGGTGGGCAGGACTCATTTCTCCCCAGAGGCTCTTCTGCCCAACACAGGTATCAGAGGAGGGAATCTCCACAGAGCAAATGATATACTACCAAAGCAAAATGCTCCCCACCAAAGGGGACAATCTCATTTTGTGAAAAGAAGTGGCAAGGAGGAAACCCATATACGTGTTTATATACTTGTACAAACAGTGAATGATGTGGAAGTGGACTTCCCATAATGTCAACATTGGTTATCTCAGAGGATTAGGGTTGGAATGAGGGCTGTTGGGAGATGATTAGCTTTTCCTTTATATACCTCTGTAGTATTGACTTGTTACAGTGAATATAAATACATTATGTACATTTTTTACAAGTTCAAGCACATTTTATAGCACCTTTTTTAGAATGATCAAACCAAAATTTTATAATAATTTTTACATGAACACACTGAAATTCTCCTAAAGTTAAATTTGGGCTTCCCAGGTGGCTCAGTGGTAAAGAATCCACCTGCTGAGCAGGAGACATGGATTCATTCACTGATTTGGGAGGATCCCCTGGAGGAGGAAATGGCAACCCACTCCAAGATCCTTCCTAGAAAATTCCATGGACAGAGGAAACTGGTGGGCTACAGTCCATGGGGTCGCAAGGAGCCGGACACAACTTAGTGACTTAACAACAAAGTTAAATTCATTTACACATTCTCTACAGGCATACTTCTGCTTTAAGTTTAGAGCCAACACAGTTATGTAGACCCAGAAGGCAGATTTCATAGTTCCAAATTTTGGCCTTGCTGCTTACTGGCTCCTGACTCTGAACAAGTTCCAGTTATGAAACCCTCCAGGGCCTCAGTTTCCTGCTTTGTACAACAGGAATGATAATAGTATCTTCTTCATAGGACTGCTCAAGAGATTCAATGATCCAATTAGTAATATATGTAGAATAGTGTCTGGCACAGAGTAAGTTCTATGTTAGTCACTTTTATGCTTTCTTGGTTGAGAACTTATCATTTATGAATGTAGATTACTGCACAAAAGCTGAGGGCTTTGAAATACAATATTATTTATTGCCCCAGCACTAAAAATCTCCATAGTAATATATCTGGGCAAATGCACATAAAACTGCCTGGCAGTATGAATTTTAGGTGATATACTTACCTATATAACAATTTTACTAAAAGCTTTGACTATTTACTAGGATGTTTAGATTATTATAAAAGGAAGTTTCTCAGGTTATACTGTATAAATAGTAAACACAGAGTAAAGCAGACAGCAAGAACACTTTTGCATGAATAACAAATCTGTCACAGAAAGCATCACTTGGTGTTTAAGAATTATAAAATGGCCCAGCACTGTGTGATGGGCTGGGTGAGGACCCTGGTGGGTACAGAGATGTGGATGTGCTGAGGAGGTTACAGGATGTAGGTTTGGTGCTGCCTTCTAGAACACGTCACCACATTTTCACAACCAGAAGGGTGGAAACAGGCTTTGACACAAAGAGGCAAAAGCCACTGCCTGCAGACTGTCACCTGATATCGATATTGAGTACGTTCCCATAAATTCCTTCTTCTTAATCTAGCCAGAGATGGTGTCTATGGCTAGCTCCAAGTAATGTAACTTCTCTATCCTTTCAATATTTCTACTCTTTTTGTGATAACAGTCACTGTAACAAGATAGAGGAAAAAATTTAGGAAAAAAGCTACTGAACCACCCTTTAATCACGCTCCTCTGTCAGTCTTAGATAATGACCGAGCTAAAAATAATTTCAGCTTCTGCATTTCTAGATTCTAAAAAATAATACCATATTGATGTAATAAAATATCATTACTTTAAAAATAATTTTTACTGTATGAAAACCACAAATATTTATAATGGAAAAATCAATAGATCACATCACTGATGGGAAATTAGTGAAACCATAAAAAGTCAAATATGAGGTTTTATTGGAGCTGCATGTTCTTTTAAAAAGCAAATATATTGACTAGTTCTTCTGAAAGTTTGCTTATGAGGTATAATTTCCAATGACTTTGGCACTAAACAGTCAAGAAAGATGTTATTTCTGCAACTCTTAATTAGAAGCATAAAAAGCTTCATGCACAGAATCAATTAAAGCTGTGGGAATTAATTACTTTCCATGAAATACAACTATAAAAGTATATTACTGCACAAGTTAATGCTTCAGCCAAAATCCTGAAATTTCTAGATATAAAATTTAACAAATGCAGATTTTCTTTATGAAAGAAAAGAAAGTGAAAGTCAAGTTGCTCAGTCATGTCCGACTCTTTGCGATCCCATGGACAGTAGCCTGCACCAGGCTCCTCAGTCCATGGGATTTTCTAGGCAAGAGTTCTAGAGTGGGTTGCCATTTTCTTCTCCAGGGAGTCTTCCTGACCCAGGGATTGAACCCAGGTTTCCCGCATTGTAGACAGACACTTTACCGTCTGAGCCACCAAGGAAGTCTTTATGAGTAGGATTAAAAACTTATGTGGCTTTGTAGCAAGATAGTTTTATTTTAAGGAAAGCTTCCTGAGTGATCACTGAAAATAATTGCTTACTTCTTCCACTTTTGGTATCATTTTATCTGTGTGAAGTATGGAATACCATATCCACGTTAAGTTTTGGTTTTTTTTGAAGACTGACAGGAAGTGGGGATAATAATGAGAATGTACTGGACAGAAGATGCAACGGTGGGCAGAGCAAAACCTGGCCCAACTGGAGAACTAGCTGGCCCTTGCATTGGTGTCTTTACCACCTTCCTCACTGTCACAAATGCTAGGGACATTAATAACTTTCTCCTTTTCTTCTCTGAAGGTAACAGTGTTATCTTAAGGGACTACTAAGCACCATCAGTTCAGTTCAGTTCTGTCGCTCAGTCGTGTCTGACTCTTTGTGACCCGATGAACCACAGCACACCAGGCCTCCCTGTCCATCACCAACACCCAGAGTTTACCCAAACTCAAGTCCATTGAGTCGGTGATGCCTTCCAACCATCTCATCCTCTGTCGTCCCCTTGTCCCCCTGCCCTCAATCGTTCCCAGCATCAGGGTCTTTTCAAATGAGTCAGCTCTTTGCATGAGGTGGCCAAAGGATTGGAGTTTCAGCTTCAACATCAGTCCTTCCAATGAATACCCAGGACTGATCTCCTTTAGAATGCACTGGTTGGATCTCCTTGAAGTCCAAGGGACTCTCAAGAGTCCTCACCAACACCACAATTCAAAAGCATCAATTCTTTGGCACTCAGCTTTCTTTATAGTCCAACTCTCACATCCATACATGACCATGGGAAAAACCATAGCCTTGACTAGACGGACCTGTGTTGGCAAAGTAATGTCTCTGCTTTTTAATATGCTGTCTAGGTTGGCCATAACTTTCCTTGCAAGGAGTAAGCGTCTTTTAATTTCATGGCTGCAATCAGCACCCACAGTGATTTTGGAGCCCAGAAAAATAAAGTCTGACACTTTTTCCACTGTTTCCCCATCTATTTCCTATGAAGTGATAGGACCGGATGCCATGATCTTAGTTTTCTGAATATTGAGCTTTAAGACAAGTTTTTCACTCTTCTCTTTCACTTTCATCAAGAGGCTCTTTAGTTCTTCTTCACTTTCTGCCATAAAGGTGGTGTCATCTGCATATCTGAGGCTATTGTTATTTCTCCCGGCAATCTTGATTCCAGCTTGTGCTTCTTCCAGCCCAGTGTTTCTCATGATATACTCTGCCTATAAGTTAAATAAGTAGGGTGACAATATATAGCCTTGACATACTCCTTTTCCTATTTGGAAGCAGTCTGTTGTTCCACGTCTAGTTCTACCTGTTGCTTCTTGATCTGCATACAGATTTCTCAAGACGCAGGTCAGGTGGTTGGTATTCCCATCTCTTTCAGAATTTTCCACAGTTTATTGTGATCCACATAGTCAAAGGCTTTGGCATGTCAATAAAGCAGAAATAGATGTTTTTCTGGAACTCTCTTGCTTTTTCTATGATCCAGCGGATGTTAGCAATTTGATCTCTGGTTCCTCTGCCTTTTCTAAAACAGGCTTGAACATCTGGAAGTTCCCGGTTCATGTATTGCTGAAGCCTTGCTTGGAGAATTTTGAGCATTACTCTACTAGCGTGTGAGATGAGTGCAATTGTGTGGTAGTTTGAGCATTCTCTGGGATTGGAATAAAAACTGACCTTTTCCAGTCCTGTGGCCACTGCTGAGTTTTCCAAATTTGCTGGCATATTGAGTGCAGCACTTTCACAGCATCATCTTTTAGGATTTGAAATAGCTCAACTGGAATTCCATCACCTCCATTAGCTTGGTTTGAAGTGATGCTTCCTAAGGCCCACTTGATTTCACATTCCAGGATGTCTGGCTCTAGCTGAGTGATCACAACATCGTGATTATCTGGGTCGTGAAGATCTTTTTTGTATAGTTCTTCTGTGTATTGTTGCCACCTCTTCTTAATAGCTTCTGCTTCTGTTAGGTCCATACCATTTCTGTCCTTTATTGAGCCCATCTTTACATGAAATGTTCCCTTGGTATCTCTAATTTTCTTGAAGAGATCTCTAGTCTTTCCCATTCTATTGTTTTCCTCTATTTACACTGATCGCTGTGGAAGGCTTCTTATCTCCCCTTGCCATTCTCTGGAACTCCACATTCAAATGGGTACATTTTTCCTTTTCTCCTTTGCTTTTTGCTTCTCTTCTTTTCACAGCTATTTGTAAGCACCGTAAGGAAATATATATATTGTTTTCATATATGAAATGTCTCGTGTCATTTTGGGAGCAGGGCAGTCCAAGTCAGACAGGCAGGACAAATAGACTGGGCCTTGGCTTATGATCTTTTGTAAATTGTCTGTAATTTATTTTCAAATACTTCAGCATAAATAATATGATATCACTGTGTATATGTTAGTTTAAATCTGTATCATAAGGGTGCTCTGTACCTTACTGAGGAATATATATTTTACAGATTGTTAGCTAACATTTAAAAAAAAAGTTTACATTCCAGACTATGTACTTAAGCTCTACTCTCTGATCAATGCCAGAATTTTGTTAATTAGCATATTTGATGTTGGAAATGAATTTTTGTTGATGAAATTACTGGTGTTTAAGATATATGTGTAAATTTACATAGGGTTAAGTATGTTGAACCACATAGTCAAAGGCTTTGGCATAGTCAATAAAGCAAAAATAGATGTTTTTCTGGAACTCTCTTGCTTTTTCCATGATCCAGCAGATGTTGGCAACAAATTGTGGAAAATTCTGAAAGAGATGGGAATACCAGATCACCTGATCTGCCTCTTGAGAAACCTGTATGCAGGTCAGGAAGCAACAGTTAGAACTGGACATGGAAAAACAGACTGGTTCCAAATAGGAAAAGGAGTACATCAAGGCTGTATATTGTCACCTACTTATTTAACTTGTATGCAGAGTACATCATGAGGAATGCTGGGCTGGAAGAAGCACAAGCTGGAATCAAGATTGCTGGGAGAAATATCAATAACCTCATATATGCAGATGACACCACCCTTATGGCAGAAAGTGAAGAGGAACTCAAAAGCCTCTTGATGAAAGTGAAAGAGGAGAGTGAAAAGGTTGGCTTGAAGCTCAACATTCAGAAAACTAAGATCATGGCATCTGGTCCCATCACTTCATGGGAAATAGATGGGGAAACAGTGGAAACAGTATAAGACTTTATTTTTGGGGGCTCAAAAATCATTGCAGATGCTGATTGCAGCCATGAAATTATAAGACGCTTACTCCTTGGAAGGAAAGTTATGACCAACCTAGATAGTGTATTAAAAAGCAGAGACATTACTTTGCCAACCAAGGTCCGTCTAGTCAAGGCTATGGTTTTTCCAGTGGTCAAGTATGGATGTGAGAGTTGGACTGTGAAGAAAGCTGATCGCCAAATAATTGATGCTTTTGAACTGTGGTGTTGGAGAAGACTCTTGAGAGTCCCTTGGACTGCAAGGAGATCCAACTAGTCCATTCTAGAGGAGATCAATCCTGGGTGTTCATTGGAAGGACTGATGCTAAAGCTGAAACTCCAATACTTCGGCCACCTCATGCGACGAGTTGACTCACTGGAAAAGACTCTGATGCTGGGAGGGATTCGGGGCAGGAGAAGGGGACGACAGAGAATGAGATGGCTGGATGGCATCACCGACTCGATGGAAATGAGTTTGAGTGAACTCCAGGAGTTGGTGGTGGACAGGGAGGCCTGGTGTGCTGTGATTCATGGGGTCGCAGAGAGTCGGACATAACTGAGTGACTGAAGTGAACTGAACTGAAGTATGTTGAAATATAGGAACAGTCCTCACCCTTGCATTAACAAGGTATCCTTTGAAGTAGTGTGAAGCTTTATTCTGAAAAAGTTTGTGTTCAGCCATTTGTTTGGAGAATTCCTATTATTTGTCATTCATAAAGTAATAATTCACCTTTATTATTATTGGTCTTAATGAACTCTTCATGCAAGTTGTGTTGGTACATTTGTGTGTGTGTGGTTACACCTATGGGGTCTGAGTTCCCCGACCAGAGAATGAACCAGACCCTCAGTTGTGAGAGTGCAGAGTCCATACCGCTGGAACACCAAGAAATTCCCTATGTTGGTACATTTAAGGACAAAGTTGGGACTTTAAGCTTACAAAATAGGTTTATAATTGTTGTTATTTTGTTCTCTGGCAGTTTGCTAATAAATGTTTATATGTGTGTCAGAATTTAGTCTGGGATTCACTTTCTTTATAAATGGTAATAACGCTGTGGCAAGGAGACATATACAACCCTCCTCCATCTCCAGATACTGGTGGCTACTTTTGGCAGAAAAGAACTTCATAATTGCAGTAGGCAACCCTGGCATGGGTCCTTTCCTAAGATTTATCTATCAGGAGGGGCAGGAATTCTCTGGTGGTTCTGCTGCTGCTAAATCAGTTCAGTCGTGTCTGACTCTGTGCAACCCCATAGACAGCAGCCCACCAGGCTCCCCCGTCCCTGGGAATCTCCAGGCAACAACACTGGAGTGGGCTGCCATTTCCTTCTCTGGTGGTCCAGTGGCTAAGAATTGATGCTTTCACTGCTGTGATGCAAGTTCAATACCCAACTGGGGAACTAAAATTGCACAAGACTTGTGGTGCGACCAAAGAAAAGAGTGGGGGTAATGGAAGAGTGGCTGGAAGAAAGGATATGGACTTAAGGTATGGGCCTGAATATAAAGGTACAACCAGATGAACCAGTGTAAATATCACCAGAGAGTGTTCAGAAACCAGGAGAAAACGATCCTATCAATTTTGAGTTTGTAACAGCCAGGGATGGAAAGGCTAAACATAGGAACATGAACAGAAAATGTGAGGAGAGCAAAATATGGCAAATTAAGGATGTTTAGAGAAAGAATGGGAGAGACTGGGAAAGTGGGACTCCTTATCTGTTTTGTTTCTAATTTCTCCATCAGTTACTATATAAACCTGATTCAGATATGATAAAAGAATTACAAACCAACATCCCTTACAAATACTTTACTAGAAAAATCTTAAAATATAGTGAACAATCTCTAGTACTACATTAAGAAAGAATTTACTATGAACAAATGGCTCATATTTGAAGGTATAGTTCAAATTAGGAAATATTAATATAATTCCCTATATTAATATGTCTTTTAGATGGACCAACAAAGGTTGGTCTAGTCAAAGCTATGGTTTTTCTAATAGTCATATATGGATGTGAGAGCTGTACTATATAAAAAGTTGAGTGACAAAGAATGGATGCTTTTGACTGTGGTATTAGAGAACACTCTTGAGGGTCCCTTGGGCTGCAAGGAGATCCAACCAGTCCATCCTAAAGGAAATCAGTCCTGAACATTCATTGAAAAGACTGATGCTCAAACTCCAATACTTTGGCCACCCAATGAGAAGAACTGACACATTGGAAAAGACCCTGATGCTGGGAAAGACACAAGGCAGGAGGAGAAGGGGATGACACAGGATGAAATGGATGGTGTCACTGACTCAATGGACATGAGTTTGAGCAAGCACCTGCAGTTGGAGATGGACAGGGAAGCCTGGCATGCTGCAGTCTCATTCAGTTCAGTTCAGTTCAGTCACTCAGTTGTGTCCGACTTTCTGCGAGCCCATGAATCACAGCACGCCAGGCCTCCCTGTCCACCACCAACTCCTGGAGTTCACTCAAACTCAAGTCCATTGAGTCGGTGATGCCATCCAGCCATCTCATTCTCGGTCATCCCCTTCTCCTCCTGCCCCCAATCCTTCCCAGCATCAGAGTCTTTACCAGTGAGTCAACTCATCGCATGAGGTGGCCAAAGTATTAGAGTTTCAGCTTTAGCATCGGTCCTTCCAGTGAACACCCAGGACTGATCTCCTTTAGAATGGACTGGTTGGATCTCCTTGCAGTCCAAGGGGGCCTCTTGAGAAACCTATATGCAGGTCAGGAAGCAACAGTTAGAACTGGACATGGAAAAACAGACTGGTTCCAAATAGGAAAAGGAGTACGTCAAGGTTGTATATTGTCACCCTGCTTATTTAACTTATATGCAGAGTACATCATGAGAAACGCTGGACTGGGGGAAGCACAAGCTGGAATCAAGATTGCCGGGAGAAATATCAATAATCTCAGATATGCAGACACCATCCTTATGGCAGAAAGTGAAGAGGAACTAAAAAGCCTCTTGATGAAAGTGAAAGAGGAGAGTGAAAAAGTTGGCTTGAAGCTCAACATTCAGAAAACTAAGATCATGGCATCTGGTCCCATCACTTCATGGAAAATAGATGGGGAAACAGTGGAAACAGTGTCAGACTTTACTTTTGGGGGCTCCAAAATCACTGCGGATGCTGATTGCAACCATAAAGTTAAGAGGCGCTTACTCCTTGGAAGGAAAGTTATGACCAACCTAGATAGCGTATTAAAAAGCAAAGACATTACTTTGCCAACAAAGGTCCGTCTAGTCAAGGCTATGGTTTCTTCAGTGGTCATGTATGGATGTGAGAGTTGGACTGTGAAGAAAGCTGAGCACCGAAGAATTGATGCTTTTGAACTGTAGTGTTGGGTTGCAAAGAGTTGGACATGACTGAGTGACTGAACTGAATTGTTATTAATGTCTAGTTGATGAAAAAATGCTGTAACAAAATTCAACACTCAGTTGAATAAAAGTACTAAAAAGTACTAAAAAAAGAACAATAAAAAACTTTTTCATGGAACAAAACTCCTAGCACAGGGAAAAAAAAAGAGACAAATTAGGAGAAAATATTACAAGAAATATTAGATATAGGGGCTTCCCAGGTGGTGCTAGTGTAAAGGACCCGGCTGCCAATGGAGGAGAGAAAAGAACACACTGGTTTGATCCCTGGATTGGGAAGATTCTCTGGAGCAGGGCATGGCAATAGACTCCAGTATTCTTGCCTGGAGAATGCCATGGATAGGAAGCCTGGTGGGCTATATTCCATGGGCTCACAAAGAGTCAGGCACGACTGAAGCAACTTAAGACACACACACATGCCAGACATAAGGCTAATATCCTTTATTCAGTCAGTTCAGTTCAGTCTCTCAGTCGTGTCCAACTCTTTGCAATGCCATGAATTGCAGCACGCCAGGCCTCCCTGTCCCTCACCAACTCCCAGAGTTCACCCAAACCCATGTCCATCGAGTCGGTGATGCCTTCCAACCATCTCATCCTCTGTTGTCGCCTTCTCCTTCTGCCCTCAATCTTTCCCAGCATCAGGGGCTTTTCAAATGAGTCAGCTCTTCGCATAAAGTGGCTAAAGGATTGGAGTTTCAGCTTCAGTGTCAGTCCTTCCAATGAACATCCAGGACTGATCTTTAGGATGGACTGGTTGGATCTCCTTGCAGTCCAAGGGACTCTCAAGAGTCTTCTCCAACACCACAGTTCAAAAGCATCAATTCTTTGGTGCTTAGCTCTCTTTACAGTCCAACTCTCACATCCATACATGACTACTGGAAAAACCACAGGCTTGATTAGACGGATCTTTGTTGATAAAGTAATGTCTCTGCTTTTTAATATGCTGTCCTTTTTATATAAAGACATTTCTTAATTGAGTAAAAGATTTAAAAATCCCAATAGAATATGAGCCAAAGAAAAACAGTCAGTACACACACACACAGACACACACACACACAAATACAAAGGCTGTCCCCACTCATTATAAGAGAAGTAGATATTAAAACTACACTGACATACCATTTCTCATTAATTACATAAGGGTAACAGTTGAGGTAAACTGGCACTTTCATATGTTGCTAGTGGGAATGCAAAATGATACAACCTCTGTGGAAGAGAATTTTAAAATATGTAGTACATATGGATTTACCCTTTCACCTAGAAATCCCACTTTCAAGAATTTAAACGTATGCCTCCAAAAACACAAGGTTACTTCTTGTAGTATTTATGATTGCAAAATATTGGGTGCTACTCAACATCCAAAATACAGGCTGCTACCGAAACATTTATTAAGTGAATAAACTATGGTACATCTACACCATGGAGTACTATGCACCTGTAAAATACAATGAAGAAGATCTCTCTAAGTTGATGTAAAAAGGATCTCCAGAAGATATTGTTAACTGAAAAAAACAACAAAAAATTCAAAACTGCATATATGGTATGTTCACTTTGAAGTAAGAAAAGAGAAATAAGAAAACATACATATGTCTGCTTATTTTTTTGAAAAAGAAATATAAGGATACATCAGAAAACAAGAAAATTGTATAAACATAAAAGGTTGTAGGAAAAAGGGTTTAAGAGAGAGGGAAGACAGTGATATTTCTCTGAATATACCTTTTTGGATGGTTTTCACTCTGGGAAATATATTATTCTACATATTTCAAAAGTAAAATGAAATCATCAGTAATAGAAGGAAAAATAAACCCAAACTGGAAATAGATAAAAAAAATCAACTCAGGTGTATTTCAAATTACTAACATAAACCCATGGAAATGCAATAGGGTAGTGAAAGAGAAGTAATTCAAGTTATTTTTGTACCTAGTATTTTGACTTTCAACCCTCAATCTACAGAAGAAAAACTACAACCAAGGCTTGAACCCTATTTAGTAGGTTTGCTTAGGTAAATATGTGAATGTAGCAATTCTGATGTGTAATGCAGGATTATGTGTAATGCAGAATTTTATGTGTAATGCAGGATTAGGAAACAAATGTGCTATGAGGAAACAAGGTTCTCACTGTTGATGAAGGCAGACACAAATATGAAATGGGGATGGCAACAAAGAACACTGTAAAGCTACTATACATAGAATGGATAACAACAAGGTCCTACAATACAGCACAGGAAATTATATTCAATATCCTGTGATAAATCATAATGGAAAAGAATATAAAAAATATACATAAAACTTAATCTCTTTGCCATATAGTAGAAATTAACACAGCACTGTAAGTCAGTTATACCTTAATAAAAAAATTTTAAGAGAACATTGTGGAATTATATTGGAATTTTAAGTATCAATATTTACGTTTTCTTAAATAAAAAAAAGAAAGAAAATCTGTTGCCCTCTCCCCACCTCTGTCTACTGAGATGACCTGAAAGCAATAATACTGTAGTATCAATAAGCACTCTTAGGGCCAAGGTCTTAGCTTCTAAATACCATTCTCCAAGGGGAAGGGGCAGGGAAGAAACCAAGATTTGGAGAAATTTTTGATTGCAGATCGTGAGTAATGAATGAAGCCTGGAAAATCCTGTGCCACAAGGTAAGGAAGTACTCAATGTGCAGGTCAAAAGGAGCCAAGCCAAAGCTGGGCAAACCTCAGATAATTTGAGCAACAAAATAAATAAGGATGGGGACCTCCCTGGTGGTCCAGTGGTTAAGAATCTGCCTTTCAAGGCAGGGGATGATGGTTCAATCCCTGGTCAGGGATCTAAGATCCACATGCCAGAACTGAGTCCTAGCACCACAGTGAAGATCCAGTGTGACAAAATTAATTAATTAATTAAGGAAAGGAGAGAAGAGACAAATCTCCTATGCAGAAGAATTCACAGTAAATTATTTAAATACTCTAATGAAGGGAGAGCACTCCAGAAATGTGTGCTGTGCACAATGATTTCCTTCCAAGGAGTATGGCAGGGCAAGCAGGGGAAAAAGAGTAGCTTTACAGTGAAGAAACCTGACCAACACTACTCTAGTGATCAACATACACACTCAAAAACTATGTTGGTAGTATGTACACCTGTTATAATGTTATGAAAATGACACTTTACCTCTGTGGTCTCCACTCAAAAACCCATAGTCCCGGTCTAATCATGAGAAAAGCATCATATAAATTCCAATAGAAGAGCATCCTACAAGGTTCCTGACTAGTTTTCCTTAAAATTGCCAAAGTCATCAAAACCAAGTGGAGCCTAAGAAACTGTCACAGTCAGGAGGAGACTAAGGAGAAAGGACAACTCCATGTAATATTGCATCCTGGATGGAACCCTGGGACACAAAAGACATTAGTGAAAAACTAAGGAAAAATGATGGTCTGTCCTTAACATTAGTGTATCAATATTGGTTCATTAATTGTAATAATATACTTTAATACTGTAATACTATATATATATATACACAAAATATATATAAAATACTATAATACTGTAAGAGATTAGTAACAGGGGAAACTGTATGTGAGATGAATGGGATACATGGAAACTCTGTACTATCTACTCAATTTTTCTATGAACCTAAAACTGTCCTAAAAATAGACTATTATAAACTAATAAATAAGAACAGCAATGGACTCTAATTTCTTGAACAAAAAGGAACACGTAAATTCATCCTGATAGAAAGTAAGGGGGCTTTTCCTTTTAGTAGCATCAAAACTTTCTGTTTTAGTAGATCAAACCAGTCAATCTTAAGGAAAATCAACCTTGACTACTTGTTGGAAGGACTGATGCTGAAGCTGAAACTCCAGTATTTTGGTCATCTGATGTGAACAGCTGATTCATTGGAAAAGTCCCTGAAGTTGGGAAAGATTGCAGGCAGAAGGAGAAGAGGGTCTTCAGAGAATGAGATGGCTGGATGTCAACACCCTTGCAATGGACGTGAAGTTGGACAAACTTCAGGAAATGGTGAGAGACAGGGAGGCCTGGCATGTGGCAGTCCTTGGGATCGCTAAGAGTTGGACATGACTGGGCGACTGAACAGCAACAAGCATCAAAACTAATAAATGTGGTGGGCTTGAAGGAGGTAGGGGGAAAATAAACACAACAACTAACATTGTAAAGAGCAGTTTCAGTAAGAATCATAAATGAAAGCAAAATCTTTAAGGTACAGTTTGATTAGGAGTGAGACATATTATTGGTCTCAAAGTATTTTTTCACAGACTGCTTAAGGGATGAAAGCAGGGGAAAACCAAGTGAAGAAACTACAACACCTTGATCTGGTGATAAAAATACCAACTTATAATGGATAGACAGACATTCTTTGTCTCCGGATGTACCATCCCGAGGAAGAACACAACTTCACCCGTGTGGTTGTTTCCACCAAGGATGCATAATTTGAATCTAATCACGAGGAAACATCATAAAGGTCGACGAGAGAATTTCTATTTGAGGATGAGTCTGTCGCTTTTAAGGGGATGGATTGCTCTTGGTGAGCCCTCTTAGTCATAAGGCTGTTAAATAACCCAATGCAAATATTAGAGACTGTGATTTCAACTACTATATTTATAAGTTAAAACGCTATGGCAACGGGTTTACTTACATACGTATTAAAATGTGTGAAAAGATTAGCAGTTTCCCTGCAGGTGGAGTGGGTCTAAAGTGGGGAAGACGGTGGGAGGAGAGAAGGGGCCCTGAGCAGAGGACTGCCAGTTGTTCTGTTTGTGGTTATTTCTAATTTAACGAACACTTATATAGCACTTATTTTTATCAAGCCCTGTTCTAAGTGCTTTCCACAAGTTGCCTGTTTTAACGAGAAGGCTCAGAAAATGGTCTTTAGTTCCTAAAACAAAATACAGCTATGACATTTTAAGTTATTTTTATCACAAGTACTTTTATCTGTTATCAAGGCTCTGCTGCAGTGATTCTCTTCTTGGACAGAAAAACATGAACCTAGTCATTGACTGGTTTTTCGTAGAAACGTTAGTAAGCCTAGTTGGCAAGGTGAAATGTTAAGATCCCTTTGAAAAGTTTTTGTGTATCCCTAAAAGCCTTAAAACATGTACTCAGAACAGCTTATGTATCTGTTTTGGGTGTCAGGCACTCACAGTGTCTTTTCATTTAGGGGTGAACACCAGACCAAGGCGATGCCTGTTTTAGCTGAAGTTGGTATTTCTAAACGTCGTCCAGCCTCCAACCTAAGAATTACTTCCGGCCTTAGTTTGCTGTCCTCAGCGCGTATGTGAAGCAATGCATTCTGGGAGACGTTGAGATTTCCAGGCTGGGTGTGAATTCCGGACTTCGTTTCCCATAATGCCTTGGCGCGAATTCGTAATTCCTGCCGGGGTAGCTGTGAGGTGGTCGCCATCTTGCGTACGGAGTGGCGGTTTGTTTCTCGGCTCCTGAGGGCCCGGCTTTCAGTCCCACCCGGTATCTGTTTGAGGAAGGTCTCCGATCTTCTTTCACCTACTGTTTTGAGGTCAATGCAGAACTGTGGTATAAGGTGAGTAAACAGATCATTTTAAGCGAGGTGAGGTGGTGGTGCGGCGGTTTTTCAGTTTCTTTCTTCTTTCAGTGGCTTGCCTTCTCGCCGGCGCTTGACTCAACCCTTTAGGTTAGCCGTAAACAGAAGCCGGGAGTGAACCTTTGGGTCTCGGAGCTCTTTGGAATTCCTAGACAGAACCTGAACGTGTCTCCTTTGGGACAGAGAAATTGGGTGAAGCGCTTTTGCCCGGGCTGCCCTGTTTGGAGGTCAGGAGGCCTTAGGGTTCAGGTTGTGTATAGGCCTCTCTCCTTTCTCTTCACTGGGACTTTTCTGCCGTTTATAATGAGGAAATGAGAAGCTGAGAAGCGGCCTAGGAGGGGCCTGTTTCTGGGGGGTTGGCGTTCTCTTCCGGTGTATGTTCTTTCAGTCCCCCTGGGGCCGCCCTGTCTCATTCGTATTTTTGCCCTTTCCTTTTGCTCACGTATTAGAGAAAGGAAGACCAGAGAGCGGGAGGAATGAAGTATTGACCAAAACAGGCTCTTGAATTGTACTGTTGAGGGTCCCCAAAAATTTTCAAAGGAAGCAGAGTTTATTTATCTACGAGATGGACGAACCATCTGGAAAAGATGAGGGCTTTGATTTGGGGAGTTGCCAGATTTCTAAACATCAGATATATCTGTCATTCTCAGGACAACTTAAGTTATGTTTTTTTCTTTAAAATTAATGTAATACACACACTTGGAGACATTTTTACTTTCCTCGCAAGAATAGGGCCTATAAAGACTAACATTTCGGTTAATCTAACGTTTGATTGCTAATACTTGTGGTTGTGTGAGGTTTGCTAAGGACCTAGTGGTTTTAAACAGGAAGATATTTATGATACTGTTTATCACAACCAGTTTGGATATGTGTCATTTTGGTTGGCACACTTACTCTCCCTTTTAGTACACGATTATATATCTGTGTCATCGAAATGTGTATTACTGATGGAGCTTTCCAAGCTTGCTTAAGTTTTTGCTTAGGTTCTCGAATTCAGAAATACATCAGTTAAAGAGGAGATATAGCTTTCTTTAAAAGAGGATGTTTATTTACCTTCAGTGAAACTCCTGCTTTAAATCACAATGTCATAAGAGTAGTACGGGGTTATAAAATTAAAACTTTAAAATTTTAGTGTTTTGTGAAAATGCTTTTTAAATGCTTATATCAAATTGCTTTTTTATATTGTTTCTGAGGAAACTTTTGTTTAGATTTTTAAAGTATTAGTTATTAGTTGTGTGATTTGCTCCTCAGATGCCTTATGGTGAAATTGAAGCTAAATCCATGGGACATGAGGAAGAACTAATAAGTGAACCGTGCTCCAAGAAGTTGAAGTCTACTGAAGAGGCATATGTTTTCCCCTATCATGGTAGTGGTAATTTTTACAGAAAGCAAGAGAAAACTGGAAGTGATTGGACCCCTGTAACCATCACTAATGTTAGAGGACACAGTTATCCTCAGGAGGACAAAACCCAAACTACAGATTTGCTGAAACCTGCGCATGATGGGATGCCTAGTGACAGACCGGATGTTATTGAGTCTGTTGATTCACAAGTTGTACGGGATATACATCCTCCATTGGTATCCACAGATGATGAGATATATAGCACAAGTAAAGCATTTATAGGACCCATTTACAAACCCCCTGAGAAAAAAAAATGTAATGACAGGAGGAATCAAGCAGACACTATCAGTGGTAGAGATGGCAAAAGAGAACAAAAGAAACAGAAATTTACCTCCAAAAAATCAGAGATTGACAATGAATTGGTTCAGTTTTACAAAGAAATTGAAGAGCTTGAAAATGAAAAAGATTCAGAAAGTAGTTGTAAGGAACCCGAACCCTCTGAGAAACAACTCATTACATATTATCAGAGCTGTAATAATGATCTGTTAAAATCTGAGGAAGAAAAGAAAAAATATCTTAGTAATGGCCTTCAATCACATTGTGATTATCAACAGTGTGTGGGGAATGAGCCAGGTAAATACCCTTGTAATGGACAAGTAATACCTACATTTTGTGACAATTCATTTACTTCCTTCAGGCCTGAGTGGCAAGCAATGCATTCTTTTGTAGTACCACAAGACCCTCATCTTCCCAGTTTTAAATATCACTTAAATATTCAAAGATTCAGTGTTCCACCAAATGCACCATCAAATATTTTCCATGCCCCAGATGACTTTGAAATGCAGAATGGATATTTTATAAATAGTTGTCATGCTAACTGGGATTGTTTGACTTTTGATGAGAACAATGAATATACTGACTGCAGTGATATTACCAGTAGTGATCATCCCTCTAGAAATGACTACAGTGTGCAAGATGGGTATGCGAGTAATGGTTTCTGTGAAACCAGTGAAGGATACTGGAAAGGTCCTTCTGTGGTCGAATGTAATGGAACAGACAGGTTTATAAACCAGCAGTTTGAAGAGGAAAAGTTACATAAGTTGCAGAAGTTACTTATTCTTTTAAGAGGTTTGCCTGGTTCTGGGAAAACAACATTGTCTCGGTAAGTAAAGGATACCAAGTGAATACTTGGTAATTTATTGCTTAAAGATCATGATAGTTGTAGTCATTTATGTGTCTTGTAAAAAATCTTTGTTATACTTGAGAATGGCATATGATGGTAAATATTTAAAAAGATGTTTTCTGATCGAGGAAAGGGGAATTGACATACATATTTATATTAAGATCCTGTTAAGGACTTTAAAAATAGATTCACCATGTGAAATAATGACTGTGATGAAAGCAAGTGCTATTTGAGAACTGTGCTGCCCTTCAAGTCAGCTATTCAAGAAGAGTTGTATTCATGGGTAGAAAACTTGAGCTTTGACTCAGTTATTTCAGTTTGTGACCTTGGACAGGTTTCGCCATTTTTTTTACTTATTTTTCTGGAATTATTATGAGAAGTAAGTGAGATAACCCAAGGAAAGGAATTTTGAGCTTGTTTTAAGAACTGTGCCATGTTCATACCATTGTTGACAGAGGGAACCTTTTTGCGGTTTCTTTTAAGAGTTTGAATGAGCAATATCTGAATTAGTGGAGTTAGAACTGATGTTTTATTGTGTGGTTAAATGTTTCGAATTCCTGTCTTTGTTTACATTTTTAAAGTATTGATGCAGTCAAACACATTTGTGCAGCTGTGAAAAACAATACAGATTCTTTGTAGTTTATATAGGATGATTCAAAGTTTATGCTAGATAAGAGGGAAAAGAGTTTATTTGATGTCTTTGGGTGATGATAAAGTCCAAGGAACTATTTTGTAAATGGTTTATATTTATTTTCAAGACAGTATTTTTTTTTTAATTTTTGTTTAATAAATGGTACAAAGCACAATGCCAAAAACGTTAAAAGTTAAAATTTCACCAAATGAAAAAATACTATAGAATACATAGTTGTAAAAAGCTACATTATTTTACAACTGCCTCAAGGTGCAAAAAGAAAAAAACCCAATACCATACCTAAGTTATCCCTCTATCAAAATAATGCCATTTATGTTATAAACCATGAGCACCCCATCAAAAGATGGGAACTGCTTTTGTTAATTCATATATATATATAACTGTATTCATGTATATATATATATATATATATGACCGTATCACTTTGCTATACACGTGAAACAAACACAACACTGTAAATAAAATATAGTACAATATAAAATAAAAATAAGTAACAGATCTTTGGGGCTTTACACCGAATTAGAGTTCCTATCAGAGGGATAACAGCACCACAGCCGTACTGAATCCACATGAAGGAGGCACACGAATGACTGGATTAAGAGTTACAGGAATGAGAGCTGCTCACTTCCCAGAAACTACAGCTCACAGAAAACCAACAAAGGCATGAGATACAGACCATTCACTTATGAATGTGTAAAACTCAAGAAAGTCCACATTATTCCTACAACATGTTGAAAGTGCTTCAGAATTCACACAATACTAATTTTCTTAAAACAGTATTTCTTCAGAAGCAAGAAATTAGAGAAAGATTTAAGTTATATAGACATTTCAAGCTAGATTGTAAACTGTGATTTTGTGAATGAATTTTAAGTCTGCAGTTTGATTCCTTTTTAGTGAAAATTTTGTAAAGGAATTGATATTTCAGTTCTTCTTTAGAAAGGATAGAAATTAAGAATGAAGTCTTAAAAACATGGGCGTTCTTCTAGATTTGAATATCAGAAAAGAGATGGTTGGAAATTGGATGAAGGCATCTTCTGGTGAGGGCTCCTGGTATAGAATGTAAAAAAGAAGGGTTAGGTTTGGAACAACATATTGGAGTGTGTTGAAACTGAAAGTGAGTCAAGTGTAGTGGCAATACAGTAGAAGTTCAAGGAGACGTAGTGGGGGATAAGAGGTGATTATATTTAATATGTTGTTGTTCAGTTGCTAAGTCATGTCTGACTCTTTGCGACCCCATGTATATTTCTTGGTTTGAGAAATTAGGTGTAATAAGAATAGAAGTTATAGTCACAACTACCATTTATGTTACTGTTCTTAGGTTATAGAGTACTTCCGTATATAACCATCTTGGGAGATGAGTTAGCCTTTTCACTTTTTAGAAGCAGCAGAGGCTAATGAGTTCAGGTTAAAGGACTTGGGAGATAAGAGATCAAAGTGGGGATGTAAATGAGAGTGTGTTTCTTACCTAATCCTTCTCTTTAATATCTATCACAAGGGTTGCTCTATACCTGACTCCTGGCTTTGAATAGCTTGGTTAAAGCAGCAGAAGTATCTCTTTAGGTCAGCACTGTTTTGAATGAAGTAGGAATGGTTGTTTGGGATTGGATATGAAGCCACATCTTCTCTAGTGAGGAATGGTTTCATGTAGGATTTAGCTTTTCAAATGAGCTTTGAAAAAAGGAATAAAGATTTGGAGGATCAGAGTTGAACTGATTTGGGGCACTAAATTGAAATATAACGTTTAGTATTGATATGTAGTAATGAGTTATAGTGAGTTAGATACATTTCAAATTCTTTTGGAATAGTATTCAAGTCCCTTTCTTTAGTCCTTTCCTACCTCTTTATCTTCATATCCTTGTGCACTTGAACTTCTACCCTGCCCTCCACTGCAGGAGACATAATATGTGTCCTTTCATTTTTCTCAGGATTTTACTTATTTAGAGCTTTTCCTAATTGCTTCCACTTTTGATGTTTTTGTTTCTCATCTCAACCCTCAAGACAGCATTATCTTTTTATTTACTGATAACTGACCTAAGCCAACTTGGTTACAAGCGGCAGAAGCTTAGTGTTTACCACAACTTCATGAACAGATTTTGATGAAACCAGTCTTACATTAAATTTGAATGCAAGTGCAGACTTTAAATATTTACAAATAAACCTGTGCAAAACAGTTCACACAACTTCTGTAGGTATGACAAGGTGCCAGCTCTTTGTCCTCTTAGGTAAACTGATGGTTTTTTGATGAAAGGTTCATTTGAGGCAGAATTCAACAATATTCTAGAGGTAGAATTTTGTTGCTGTTGTAGTTGGCAGTCAGCCAAACTGAATCCTTTGATTCCATGGTTGGTCTCAGGACAATTTAGGGATCAAGTTTTGGGTATTATTCTTAGGGGTGTGGGCTAAAGATTTGGCTAGATTCTTATTCTTGCAAGGAGGAGGCATAAATTGAAAATACTTCAGCAAATCTACATTCCTTTATGCTACAGATTTCACCAATGAGAGTATTATCAGAAGAAGTAATTTCATCGTATTAGTAAAATGTCTGGAGTTGATCAGGAATAAAAGATAGCAGAAGCACTTGTCAGGAAGAGAAAGTCCTACTCTGCTGGCTTTGATGATGGAGGGACCATGAGTCAAGATGGATATGTAGGTTGCTTTTAGAGGAATGCTAGTCTGACCACAACTTGATTTTAACCTAATGAAACTGATTTCAGACTTCTGACCTTCAGAACAGTAGGATAATAAACCTACTGTTGTTTTTCGCCACCAAGTTTGTGATAATTTGTTATAGCAGCCATAGAACACAACAGTTTGAAGAGAGGAAGAGATTTTTTTTCCTTCCTTCTGTTGGAAGAGCTCTCAGTTTAAACTGTAGAGGAAAGATTGACTTTTTCTTATGTAGGGTAATTTTCTTCTTCTTTCAAGGAGTATTTGGAGAATGAAGTGTCCCGGTAGGGTATGCAAGGCCACTTAGTACAGAAGGAGGTAAAGAATTCATAGAGTATCAGTTTTACTCAGAGTTTTTTTTTTTTTAATCGCTTCTATTTTTAAATATATATGATGTATTATAGAAAACATATGGTTCTTAGAAATTAAAAAAAATAAAGCAGGAAAATTACAGTGATTCTATATATAGTAGACCATTTTGGGGATAGGCTTCTCAAAATGACATTTAAAGAATACACTTGTTACTCAGGTGAAAGATTGTAAGTACAGAGTAAATTTTTTATCTATGGTTGTGTTACAAAGTTCCCTGAAGCTGACTTGTTAAAACAATAAACATTTATTGTCTCACAGTTTCTGAAGGACAGGAATCTGGATGCCTCTGGTTCAAGGTCTTTAATGATGCTGTGATCACCATGTTGCCTTGGGCTGTGTTTCATTCTGAAGGCTTGTCTTGGGGAAGACCTGCATGGAATCTCTCTCAGAATTGTTGACAAGACTCATTGTGAGCTATTGGATTGAAGGCCTCAGTTCCTTGCTATCTGTAGGCTGTAAGGTCTCCTCAGTTGAGGGGATTATCCAAGGGTGTGGACACCAGGAGGCAGGGATGTTGTGAGCTATTGGTTTTGGCTCTTCCACCATTGTTTATGTGATTTTGGTGGCCTGATTTCTGAAATTATTTTCATTTCTGAATTTAATACCTCATTGGCAAGGTTGTTGTGAGGATTAAATGGAATCATAGAGGTATATATATAAAATGCTTGGCACATACTAGGTCCTCAGAAAGATAGCTATTTTGAAAAAATACGAGTCAAGTGGCCAGTGGGACTACATCTGAAATTTTTATTGTATACTTGATTTCTCGAAAGTATAAATTTTGGCATTCTGAGAATCCATTTTAGTACCTGTCATAACTTGGGAGGGTTCTAGTAGAATCTTCAATTTTGAAAATACTGATAGTCTTAGATAATTTACTTTTGGCTTAGATGGTTGATATGACATTAGATATATCTAGATTGATAAAAGTATTTTTGAGATAATTCAGGGAATTTTGGAACGATGCATGAGCAGTGTGGGAGGAACAAGTCTCCCCAAGCTAAAATTACTTGCTATAGTTATGATTTATACACCTAAGATATTCTTCATTGATATTTGCTCATGTTTGATGTTGACATGGTTTAATGATATAAACTGATTTACTATCCCTTCACTCCCCACTTTTTTTTTTTTTTGGAAGAGGTTAAGTATTTCTTCGGAGAAGGCAATGGTAAGCCACTCCAGTACTCTTGCCTAGAAAATCCCATGGATGGAGGAGCCTGGTAAGCTGCAGTCCGTGGGGTCGCTAAGGGTCGGACACGTCTGAGCAACTTCACTTTCACTTTTCGCTTTTACACATTGGAGAAGGAAATGGCAACCCACTCCAGTGTTCTTGCCTGGAGAAGCCCAGAGACGGGGCAGCCTGTTGGCCTGCAGTCTATGGGGTCACACAGAGTCGGACATGACTGAAGTGACTTAGCAGCAATAGCAGCAGCAAGCATTTCTTGGGTACAGAAGATCCTATACTCTTGTAGTATGATATTATTAAATCTAGAAGATCACCTGCTAGTAAAGTAGTAGAACAGAGGGGAAAAAAAGAGAAACATATGTTATCTAGGAAGATAGTATCAGGTTTCTGGTACTTTTAAACATAACTAGGTATCATATAGTTGATTATGATCAAAATTTTTTTAGACAATTGAGCTTTGGTTTGGAATGCTAATATTGTGGCATTTTTTATCACTTATGAACAAATAGGATGCCAAATGTGTTAGATGGTATATTTTGGGAAAATCATGGCCAGTTAAAAGAGAAATCCAGCTTTATCCTCAAAAAATCTAAACCATTTACTTTTTTTTAAGATTTATTTCTTAATTGAAGGATAGTTGCTTTACAGAATTGTGTTGGTTTCTGCTAACTTCAACATGATAAACCATTTACTTTGGTTTGTTTAAAGTAATTTGAGTCAGAATTCTCTTAAGTGAAAGTATGCAGTACATTTTTTACATATATGTATGATTTTATTTTTATATAAAATATATGCAGTTTTATCTGAGGAAAGGAGAGATGTTTGTTATTTTAATAGTTGAAATTCTTTGTTACTTTTATTAGAAAGTATTCTTGAATCATCCCAGGACAATATCATCCCTCCCACCACCTTTTTACTCCCTTCCCCTTCTCAAAAAGAGATTATAGGATTATATATACTCAGTTGCTTCAGTCCACTCCATGAACTGTAAGCTGCCAGGCTCCTCTGTCATGGGCTTCTCCAGGCATGAATACTGGAGAGTGGGTTGCCATGCCCTCCTCCAGAGGATCTTCCTGACCCAGGGATTGAACCCACATCTCTTAAGTCTCCTGAATTGGCAGGCAACCTCTTTACCACTAGTGCCACCTCGGAAGCCCAATACAATGGTAATCCAACTGCCTAATGGTTGAAGGAGGGGAGATAAAGTGAAAGTCACCTCAGTTGTGTCTGACTCTTTGCGACTCCATGATCTACAGTCCATGGAATCCAGGCCAGAATACTGGAGTGGGTAACCTATCCCTTCTCCAGGTGATCTTCACGACCCAGGAATCAAACTAGGGTCTCCTGCATTGCAGGGGGATTTTTTTGTTATTGTTGGATCCAAATTGTTCCTGCTGTCTTTTTCCTTTTCTCAGCACATCTCCAATCTCTTTCATGAAAGAGTTGCTGGTTATGGGAATTCTCTTACACTGAACGCTTGTCAGTCTCTGCTTAGAAGTTAAAGGTGGTAAATGGTGAGAACAGACCTTGATTACCACTGACTTGTTCTGGGAGTGTGTTCTTTGTTTAGTATTTAATAGTTAATTTCATTTAGTAATTTAATCTTTTAAAAATTTAAAACATGATTATACTCTGGAGGATCATAGGCTGTTTCACAGCCTTAAACTTCAAGTCCCACTTTCAGGTCACGCATGTTTGTGCTTTATAGAAACAGTGTATCAAAGCTATCAAAACTTACCTTGAGTAAAATGTAGTTTGAATTGCTTCCTTAAGCTTGCTTGTCTTAGGTTACCTATTACGTTAAATTTAGGCAATTTTAGACACCAAATACAAAGTCACTGAAGTAAAACATGAAAAGTTGACATCATTTTGAAATTGAAGAGTGTTTTTAAAAGTTGCAATATAAAAGCCACTTTAAAAAGTTTTTTAAAAAAATTAAAAATTTTTATTACTGGCTCTTATTACGTAGATTTAAGTGTAAAGTGATATTTGAAATCTGAAAGCTTTTTAAGGTTCAACTCCTGCACTGTTCTGCCTGCAATGTATTTACAAATATGTACCAGATATTCATTTAATAATCTTTCCTATGTGGCTTATTTCTGATGGTTATAGATTTTATAAATGGCACCTTTATGATTTCTTTTATTAACAGAATTCTGCTTGGTCAGAGTCGTGATGGCATTGTGTTCAGCACTGATGACTATTTTCACCATCAAGATGGGTACAGGTATAATGTTAATCAACTTGGTGATGCCCATGACTGGAACCAGAACAGAGGTTTGTTTTGGGCCAAGTCTCCTGGGATAGGATATTTGACTGGGAGTCACAATACCTGAATTTTTATTCTTGACTTTTTTTTCTTTTTTTTTTGTTTTTACCGACTGGATGACTTTGACAAGCCATTGAAAGAGCTTTGAGACCCAGTTTTTCATCTCTTAGAAGCAGTGATAATTATACTTACTCTACCTGATTGAAGTTGTGAAAAATCAGAGAATGTAGTTAGAATTTCTATTTTTTAAACTGTAGATAGTGTACATAAGTCAGTACAGTAGAGATATAGGATGCTTTGATATACTGCTTTATACCTCATGAACAAATTCAGAAAACCTCTAATATTACCTCATGAACAAATTCAGAAAACTGATATTTTTGTTATGTGTTACCAAAAGTTACTTCCTTGAGTAATGCTAATATTTTCTAAGGCTTAATGTCCATTAATATTAAACATTTTTTTCACTGATACAAAAAAATTACTAATATATGTTTTAGAGGGACATGGGTCAATTTGTTTTAATTTTGGAATAGTAGTTATTAACCTTGGCTGCGCATTTGAATCACTTGGGGATTTTTTTTTTTTAAACTTATGCCCAAGTGTTAGCCTCAGAGATTCTGGTTTAGTTAGTCTGATGTGCTTGCGTACTCATTCACTTCAGTCATGTCCAATTCTTTACGACCCTGTTGCCTGCCAGGCTTCTCTGTCTGTGGGAATCTCCAGGCAAGATTGCTGGAGTGGGTTGGCACGTCCTTCTTCAGAGGATCTTCCTGACTCAGGGATAGAACCTGCGTCTTCCCAGGCTCCTGCATTACAGGCAGATTCTTTACCACTGAGCCATTGGGGAAGCCCCTAGTTGGTCTGGAGTGGATCTAAACATTGGTGTTTTTTTTTTTTTTAAAGTTTCCTAGATATTCTAATGTTACAGTCAGAATTGAAAACTATTAATGTAGAACTGTGTAGGTACATGTTTATATTATACTATAATCTGATTTCTTTTTTAAAAGATTAAGAATGCATTGATGATGAAACATTTAAACCTGGGGTAGAGCGATTACAGTGAACAGCCTATTTGCTTCCTTGTGGTAGTCATTTAGTTTGTATGATATATTGTGTTCAACCTTTTTTTCTTTGTAATTAAACGGTTGTCCCATTTTTAGTGATGCTAAGATCAGTAGCTTCAGAGGGACAGTCTTCTCCCTGTTTTATTCAAGAATGGTTTCCTTAATCAGTTATTTCATTAAAGTTGCAAAATGATTTTCTAGGTCTGTCATTCCTTCTGTGTTCAGTGGCTAGAATTCTTCTGTAATGAGGAACATCCTTTTACCTAGAACTAGCAACTGGTGTTACCCTGAAGTACAGTATGTACAGGAAAATCAGCATAAATGCTTTTCTTTCTAATTCTCAATTTTCAAAGTAAGGAATTTCAGTGAGGATATTTTTGAATAAAAAGTTTAAATGTCAGATGAGTTTGATTTTAAGACTATTTTCTAGTATTGATTCTAGGATTTCTCCAAATATTTATTTTAGAAAAAATATTTTAAAAATTAATTCTTTTTTATTTTTTAAAATGCTGCAGTGTTACTGCTCAAGTCAAATAAGGATGATACTGGCAGTTCCCAAAAATGCTTAGAGTTTTTGGCCCAGAGTTAAGAGGAACAGAAATAGATGATGAGGGGAATGAGGCAGTATATCTTTGGTGAACTGGAAAGTTTGTTTGTGTGGGACATTTTTTTTCTTTCTGCAACACTGCTGCTGCTAAGCTGCTAAGTCACTTCAGTCGTATCTGACTCTGTGTGACCCCATAGATGGAAGCCCACCAGGCTCCCCCATCCCTGGGATTCTCCAGGCAAGAACACTGGAGTGGGTTGCCATTTCCTTCTCCAGTGTGTAAAAGTGAAGTCGCTCAGTCGTGTCTGACCCTTAGCGACCCCACGGACTGCAGCCTACCAGGCTCCTCCATCCATGGGATTTTCCAGGCAAGAGTACTGGAGTGACTTGCCATAGACTATTTTATTAAAATGTTTGTGCCATGTGAATTATACTTGCTGAACATTTTGGTGTCTAGATAAACCACTGGCTTTATTAGTATAGTAAGTGTGGACTTTTCCAAGGTAATTTTTAACCCCTTTCAAGGTAATGATAGCTGGCAATCACTAGACATTTTGAAAGTTGTGAGCATTACATTTAATTTACAAACATTTATTGAATACTTTTAAGTACCAGTCATTATTCTGGGACTATATCTCTAAGACGTTGTTATTCTCTTTCTTAGAGTATGATGGTTAATTTGTTTGAGAAAGTGACTCTCTCTGTTTGAGTATTCAGACATTGTTTACTTAGGACTTTCATTTTCCTGGAGTGCACTGGAATGTGGCAATGGATGATAGTTATTCATGGAAAGAGAATAATATCCCCATTCCTGCAGATCAGAGATTTATTTGGTTCATAAACTCCTTTTGTAGAACTTGACTCCTTAGAGGTGTAAGCCTATCTATCAGACATTAGGAGAATTACTTTAATATTTTTTTAAAAAATGAAAGAATGATCACTGGGGTGAAGCAGTGGGAATTGATAGCATCTTGGTATCCTGTTTGTGACCCAAGTTGTAACTTTCTTTTAATATTTAGAGACGTCTTCTCCCAAATATATATTTACATTCCACATTAGTTATTATTACTTAACCTTTAAAATTCTATCTTCCCTTAGACATCTGTATAAATGTTTTCATTATGTGAAACTTAGTGGTTTGAATTCTAAATCCCAGCAAAACTTACATATCATTGCATTTTGCCTCAGCCTTTTAAATTTTAGTGAGGAGAAGGAAATGGCAACCCACTCTAGTATTCTTGCCTGGGAAATCCCATGGACTGAGGAACCTATTTAGTGAATTAGCCACTAAACAACAACCACCATCCATCCGTAGCCCCACCTGTTAGAGGTAATTTGTGTTACTCTTTTGGAGTGATGCTAAATAACCTGTTTGTTAACGTGTAAATTCAAAGTACTAACTGATTTGCTCTTGGAGCATCTGAAGCTTCCAGTCTGAGGAATTCTCAGGTTTCTCTAGGAAGAGGCATGATACATGAATCTGGAATGACAACAGCCGAGTCAAGAGGTCCCCTGAGGACCAAGGTCAGAGAGGTCAGAACCACGAGAGGATGATCCTTGAGCAGACGCCCAGGATGTAGACAGAGCCAAAGGGTGAACACTACCCCTCCTCTAGCTGTGGCCACTGCAGGAAGGTTCCTGAGAGTTACAGGTCTACTAGCCTCCTCCCGATCCAAGTGACTGCTCTTCTACTGCTCTCTGTGAGAACAGTCTTAAATGGAGTCTCTTTCATAAACGATGGAACTCTGTAAAATAAAATAAATTTTATAGTGGGCTCTTAATTGCCTTGCCTGTCATTAACAGGAATCACTGTGGAATAATTCTCACCTCATACAGGAATCAACAGCATAGGGATAGGGAGATATAGTTTGAAAAGTTCTGTTGTAGCTCAGCTCCCAATTTCAGAAATCATTGTCCTAAGAAATATCCACAAAGTCAGTTGAACTGTGGAATTTGGCTGCTTAGGATGTTCAGTTCAGTTCAGTCGCTTAGTCGTGTCCGACTCTTTGCGACCCCATGAACCACAGCACGCCAGGCCTCCCTGTCCATCACCAACTCCCGGAGTTCACTCAAACTCATGTCCATTGAGTCGGTGATGCCATCCAGCCATCTCATTCTCTGTCGTCCCCGTCTCCTCCTACCCCCAATTCCTCCTAGCATCAGACTTTTCCAGTGAGTCAACTCGTCGCATGAGGTGGCCAAAGTATTGGAGTTTCAGCTTTAGCATCAGTCCTTCCAGTGAACACCCAGGATTGATCTCCTTTAGAATGGACTGGTTGGATTTCCTTGCAGTCCAAGGGACTCTCAAGAGTCTTCTCCAGCACCACAGTTCAAAAGCATCAATTAATGGCGCTCAGCTTTCTTGACAGTCCAACTCTTACATCCATACATGACCACGGGAAAAAACATAGCCTTGACTAGATGGACCTTTGTTGGCAAAGTAATGTCTCTGCTTTTTAATATGCTATCTAAGTAGTGATAAATCCATAGCACTTTTTTTTTTTTTACCTAAGTCTCTTATTTCAAAAGAATTATTGGTAATTTTACCTATAGAAGACAACTTTTGGTGTTTTAGTAACTTTCCACATCTTTATATTTTGCCCAAAATGAAATCAGTTACATATTATCTTGTAAATTGCCATTTTCTGTTAAAAGTCTCCATCTTTCCACATCATTAAATGTTTGTCTCTTTTCATACTCAGACCATATTCAGATGTAACTTGTCCCTGCATTTTCTGTAAATGAAAGCTCTAGACTGAAGTCTTCATTAGCTGTAAGTTCAACAGAATAATTCCCCCAAATTGTCCTTTACAGCTAGTTTTTCAAAACCAGCATTCAGTCTGAAGAAAACCCATTACATGTGTTTATGTCTCTTAATTCCACTTAATTTAGCAGAGTCCTTTTATTTCCATGCACTGACTAGAGATTGCACAGTTTTGTTTTTAAGTGCAGGGATGTAGAAAATTGCTTAATGAATGTTTAAATTTTATTTTATATATTTTTATCTAATAGTTATGTTTTTTGCTTTTTAAATTTATTTTTTATTTCAGCAAAGCAAGCTATCAATCAGGGGAGATCACCAGTCATAATAGACAACACTAATACACAAGCTTGGGAAATGAAACCATATGTGGAAATGGTAAATATGAGATATGGAGAGTTTTTCTATTCTTTTCAGTTTTTTTCATATTCTGAAATTTCAGTTACTTCGATGTTTACTATTAAAACATTTGTCCTTGTTCTCTAAAGAGGTGTGTCCATTTGCTTAATTTTTCAAAAATTGAATGGTGCATATTAAGCAATATGTTCATCTTGTTAGTCTTGCCTCGACTTGAGAATAGACATTGGAATTTGACTGTTAACTAGCCTTAAAAGTTTCATAAACCATATTATTTTAAAGGTAAATTTTTCTTGGTTGAGCAAATTTAGAAGTATTGTCTAAGTGAAATTTGTTTCTGTCTTCCATCTTTTTACTTTAAGAAGTATTCTCTGGGTTTTTTTTTCTTCTTTTCTTTTGTGTAGGCCATAGGAAAAGGATACAGAGTAGAGTTTCATGAACCTGAAACTTGGTGGAAATTTGATCCTGAAGAATTAGAAAAGTAAGGCACTCAAAAAATTTTTAATCTCTTATCTTTTTTTTTCTTTCTTTTCTCCTTTTCATGATCAGTTTCTTTACTAGCTTTTGTTTGTTAAATCTTTGATACCTATGAATAGGGACTATTACTACTACTACTCACTTTCTATTAAGAGGAGCATTGACTTAAACTCAACTTGTTTGAGGCTCTTTGCAGTATTAAATTTCTAAATGTTCTTTGTTAAGTGTGTTTGTTACTTTTTCTCTCATTACTTCCTGCTTTGGTTCCCAGTTTATTGAATGCTAGTGGAGATCCAGAAAACTGAGACATAAACTAGGACTTTCCCTTCTGCTTTTTAGCGAGGCCACTTCTCTGCGTTGCCTTTCCAACTTCATCTCTTTCCCATTTTAGATCCCATCACCTTTTTACCTGATGCTTTTCTCTCTCCCCCTTTTCCATCTTTACTGCAACATAGTCATTATCCTATAGCCAAGATCCAGGGAATCAATGTGTTTAAGAATTCAGATTTTTTTTTTTTTTTTAATTTTAGAAGGGTAATACAGAGCCTGACCTATTGTTAGCACTCCTAGCAGAGTTTGGGGCAGCATGGCATAATCAAACATCTCAGTGTTTCTGCAGCAGATTGTGAATGATCAGTCTATGCAGATGAGAAAAATTTACATGGTTTAATGTTAGTTCTGAGTAGATCATGCTGCTATATGAGTACAGGCATGGTTAGACTTTGCTTCTATATGAGTCAACAGAAAACTGAATTTTCAGAGTATTTTAGTTTTCAGGATATGTGAGGGATTGTGGTCTTGTATTACTTTCTACCCTTATCTTCCATTTGTGTTTGCCTTTATCCATTTCCCCTGGTTTTCCTGACTGTAAATCATTTTTCCTTTCTTCATTTTCACTCTCCCCACCCCATCTTTGGTGACAACTTTTAACTCACATACCTTACAATTTACCCATTAAAAGTGTACAATTCAGTGGTTTTCAGTATATTCACAGAGTTGTGCAACCATCACCTCTCTTTTTAATGTTCATCACCATTTTTTTCTCCCACGTTTCCCTCTTCCTGCTTAAAACTGTTATTCTGTGTATGGTGTTCAGCTACTTTCTTTCCTCCTTGCCTTTCCTTCCTTTTGTATCTTTGAATTTTTATTCCGTTGGTTATCTTTCTTTCCCGTTCTAATTTGCATGCCAAATCAAATTTATGAAGAGTTAAAGTGATAGATATTATTAATATCTTGTAATCTTTGCCTGCCTTCTGTGTGATTATTGCTCCTCAGGTAGAAAGAAGAGAGAGTTTAAAAACTAAAGATACTTGGCTTATGTTGAGTAAGTGAGTTAATGAAATTGTTGTACAGTTAGGCTTTATTTGCATTTGAGACTGTTGAAACATTATAATTCTTAATATAAAATAACTTTACAAAATAAAGTCAATTTAACTGCTATCTAGTGTAGTTTGACACACTTTTATATCTTTTTTTCTGGGAAGATGAGTTAGCTTTAGTAAGTCTAGAACTTAATAAATATAAAATATGTTCTGTGTGTTTTGCCATGTCCAACTCAAGTTACAGAAAACTGCAAGGGTTAAATTCTTAAGAAAATTTTTTTTGAGAGACAAGAATAATTCGTAAACCACTTCTTCTTGTCAAAATTAAACTCACAGAAAAGTACATGAAAAATATGTAGCTTAACAAATTTCTTATAAGTCAGATATTCATTTAACTATTTTTACTCTAGTCATGAGAGCTTTACTAACACTTTAGAAGTTTTTTGAATTCCTTTTCCCAGTAACAGTTCCCTACAATTACTTGCTTGCTGTTCCTTAAAGCTTTTTTTTTTTGGCTTTTTAAAAAAAATCCTTCTCTTTAGCCCCATAGTTTAATTTTTCTCAAAGTTTATGTATTAATAAATAGAATTACACAGTATATAGTCATTGTCTCTAGTTTCTTTCACTGAATACTATGTTTGTGAGATATGTAAAAATTGTATCTCTGAAAACAGTTTGGTGTTGATAGTAAATTTTTTAAATGCAGGTGTGTTAAAAATAACTTTTACAAGTTATGCATATTTTATATTGATTTTTGTAAGTCCTAGAAACCCACTCAATTCTTCTGTAATTCTCAAAACAGTGTTGCATAATCTTTTTATTTTGTTGTTTAAAAGTTGGGGGTCATTAACTCAGTGGTTCAGTCAATCAGTAGTTAGTTCTATGTGAAGAAAGAACAATCAGTTAACATTTTGCTGTGATTTATGGTATTTTAAGCCTTTTTACTATATTGTTTAAAACTGAGAGAGCCCTTTTTAAAATATGAGGTGTATCTTCTAGTATTTATGTGCAAAATGTAATTTAGACTATTTTGCTCTGTTACTCTAAAATAGTCCTACACATTCTTAAAAAATAGAATTAAAATCCTTTTCTTTTTTGGTAGGAGGAATAAACATGGTGTGTCTCGAAAGAAGATTGCTCAGATGTTGGATCGTTATGAATATCAAATGTCCATCTCTATTGTAATGAATTCAGTGGAACCGCCACACAAAAGCACACAAAGACCTCCTCCTTCAGAGGAGAGACAGAGGTGGGGAGGCTCTCTAGGCTCACATAATGAAGTCTGTGTTACAAATAATCATTAAGTTGTTTGCCCTTAAAAAAAATTAGTGAGCCTGTCTTGAAACTTAAGTAGTTTCAGATTTTAAAAAAAGACCACGTTGCCTCACAAAAGATGTTCCCAGCAAGTTGTTTAAATTCTGAAGTGTAAATAAAAATTATATAAAATTGTATTTTAAATGTTTTATAATCTTTTGTTGTAATACTTTTGGTTATTATGAAGACCCCTGAGTAGAGTGGGTAGGAACCAGAATGTTTTTCTATAATTGAATTTTAAGCTGATTTTATCTTTTGTAGATGTCAGACAGTTTTATAGTTCATACCTAAATTCAACTTTTCATAAAACTTTAGTATTTTTCTTTGACTATCTTAAATATATAAGAAATTCTAACTTGTTATAGGCACTTTAGTTGATTCCTCTATTCATAATACCAGTAAGATTATGTTTTTCTGCAAATTCATCTTTGTAAAAAAGTATGTCTAAGCTGTAATTAGCATATCACTTACTAAAACAAAATTCTTTGTCAAATGCCAATACAGTAGGTATATCAGTCACCAGGGGTTTTTTTCCTCTGTAATTTACGTTTCATCACCCTTCTTCTTAAGGCATTCCCTGTCTCTCCATACTCTCCAATTCTGGAATGAAAAGCAGGGCAATCACTATATAGTTTACAAAAGCTCTTCATGTTATTCTGATAATATATCACTTTTCTCTATTTAAATTAACACAGGATAATTCTAGTGTAAAAAATATTTTAGACAGCTCCTTAGCATTAATTGTAGGAAGATTTGTCCTCTGGAATGTTTTACTTCTCCAGATTTTAGCTTTTCTTTAAGGATAACTGTGTATCTCACTTTATCGTTTTTGTTAGATTGTTTTCCATCACTTAAAATTTTAAAACCGAGATGGAATTCATTTCAGAGATCTTGGGCAATTCATCCTAATTTTGCTTTGATTTATCCATTTTTAGGGAAAAAAAAAAAGCTAATTACAGCTGTTGAAAATTTTATGTGTTTTACATGGTAATATTTCATGTCCTTTAAGTCTTCTTTCTCCTAAACCAGCCTATCCTAAATCCTATATTTTTTCTTTAATTTTATTTTATGTGGAGTATAGTTGATTAACAGTGTTGTGGTAGTTACAGGTGTAAAGCAAAGTGGTAAATCCCATAATCTTCCGATGTTGTTTTAAAACTTTTTAGTGTTTTTTTCAGCTTAAAATGTTCTCTCACATCTTTATATTACTTTTTAACTAATATTAAATTATTAAGTAATACTAATTGCAAGGCTGAAAACTAAACGTAGTACTTTTAACAAGGTCTTTATTACATTGCCTTTAATGAGATAATACGATTTTTATTTGTAGTCTCCAGTACTGTTTACATTTAAATGAGTATAACTGTATTTTATTTTGTTTTAACATATATGTATGTTTGTATATATCTGTTCATCCTAACTATGATATAGTAGAAATATACTAACTCATGTTTTATGTATAAATGTATATAAAATTATAAATGTTTATGTTTCCTTTATTCACTATTTTCATAATTCTTTTGTTTCAGAGTAGTACTTCCTGGTATTTGGGCTTGCTTTTCCCAGCATTTTATTATGTAAATTGACATTTTGAAATAGAAAAGAAGGATTTAATTTTGGGACAGATGAAACAACTGTTAGGTATAATATTGTGTGTTCCTTTCTCTTTGTTCCTATAAAACTTTATTTAGAAGTAATAGTACCATTAGGTTTTGAACAGCAGCCAGATTTATTTCGAGGATCTAGAGAATTGCCTTTGGAAGATACAAATGATGAAGCAACTTGTTCATAATAGTAAGTCTATAAAATAAATTTCCAGATTTTATTACAGATTAAATGTCATCTAATATTTCTGAGTAGTAAAGAGATCGTTAATCATTACCAAATATTTTTAAAAGTTATAAGTGTTTACTGAGGCAAGGAGGTAACATTGTAGAAGACGTTTTTGTTGGGGCTTTTTGTATTTTTTTTGTTTGTGTTTTGGCCACATTACTTGGTATGTAGGATCTCAGTTCCTTGGCTAGGGATTAAACCTGTCCCCCCTGCATTGGAAACATGGAGTCTTAACCACTGAACCACCAAGGAAGTCCCTAATTTTTTTTTTTTTAAAGACAGAGTAAATTAAAAGTTCCCCCAAGCATTCTGACTAGTGTTATTTTTTACTTTTGAACAGTAACAGAACAGAGAAATGAATATGCAATAAAAGATGAAATTCACCAATTAAAAGTGTTTTCATCCAAGTTTTTCCTTCTATTCAGACATTCTTTTTTAAGATTTAGATATATTCCTAATGGACTAGCTCCCTCTGCTGCTTCCTGCCATTCTGAGTTGGTCTCCATCACAAAGAAAAAAATGGGCATTACTCATCATGTTTAACTAAGGTGAACATTTTAGTTAAACAGAATATAGATTCTAGTCTGGTTCAGAAAGATTCTTTTTTCATAGACTTGGTGTAAGAATCACTTCTTTTTGAAAAGTAAATTTATAGTTCAAAACTGCCAATAAAAATATTTGTGTGCTAATTAAGTTGAACTTTTGATGCTTTTTAAATTGATCTTTCATTATTCACTTTCCTAAAAGAAAATATTAGCTTTTTAGTGTATTATGTGTTTTAAAGTAAGATTGTTTACAGAAGATTGGGTTATATTTTGTTGATGGTATGATGGGGTGGATTTAACTATTTTGAAGTTTGCTTATCTCTTACCTAATTAATATAGGTTATGAAATTTTCCAGTTTTGTATATAGGTAAGTTTTGAAACAGTTTGTGATATCAAAGAATATAAAATATTTGTTTCGCCCATAATTGAGTTTTTGTTATCGTGGAAATGTCTTATTTTCTGAGCCTGGTTTTCTAAGTATTTTCAGAGAAAATTGGTGATGTTGGAAAATGTTGAAGAAACGTGGTTGTTCATGTATTAGTACCTTGATGAGGTAGGTGTCCTAGGGTTTATTGAAGTATCATGTAGTAGTGTAACATAAATGCAGTAACTGAGGATTCATTTATTAGGACTGGAGTGTATGTTTGTCAGTGTTTGTCTGCAATCCTTTATAAATAGAGTAATGCCTGTTAGTCTAGAATCATAAAAAAGTACAGTATTACTTAGTTTTGTTACAGTGACCATTCAAAATAAGATGGCAGCAGAACAGCAGATCATTAGTGGGTTTTAGAGTTAAATTTTGTACATTACAATTTATAAATAAAATTTTTTTCTCATTAAAATTGTTAGCTGTAAGTTTTGTGAAAGGAAAGATTATATTAAGGGATTAATGGATATCCTCTTTGGTGATGGTTTTCTTTCTCTTTGCAGTATTAAATAAGATTTGCATATTTTATTTTATTTTTAAAATTAAGGTATTATTAAAGCAGTTGGTTTCCCTATATGTATGCCAGATTTTTTTTCTTAAAATATCCTACGGATGACAAGAAGTAGTATTAAATGAATCTGTTGAAGTAGATTCTGAAAGGAGTAATTAGTGATTGTCTTGTGTGTGTTTTTTATTCCTTTTTTTTTCTTTGCTGAGCAGCATTTAAATTAATTCAGTTCAGTTGATTCAAATTGCCTAAGTCTTAAGTCTAAACAATTTTCAGTTTTGCATGGCTCTAAATTTCAGAGCAAATCTTGAAAAGTTTATAATTATGATTTTTGCAACTAAAATAGAAAACTTAGATTCAGTATGTTTATATAGATTGTACTGAATAGCCTAATTTTTGTAATGGAATATACAATTTTGATTATCACCTGTGGAGATTTTTAATACAGTATTGCTATAAATTTACACACAGAAACAAGGGGAAAGAGTAGCATAAAAATCTCCGAAAAGAGATCTTCAGAGAAAAAATGAGTTATTTTTGAAGCTAGAACTGTGTCAGTTTGGAAAGTTTTGACTTTTGTTATCTTTGCTGCTGCTGCTAAGTCACTTCAGTCGTGTCTGACTCTCTGCGACCCCATAGACGGCAGCCTATCAGGCTTCCCCGTCCCTGGGATTCTCCAGGCAAGAACACTGGAGTGGGTTGCCATTGCCTTCCCCTTTTGTTATCTTTAATAGAAGATAAATTTTGTTTATTTTGGTCAGTTAGATTAGAAATAATCTTTTTCTTCCCTTTCCTCCTAACAAATTTTATTCTCTGAATGATAACCCTGTCTCATTTCAGGTGTAAAAATTGCAGTCATTACAATGTACTTCCCAGCATGAAGTCCATTAACTTTAATAAGCTGTCTTCAGTGTAAAAAATGAACCGTTTTATCTAAAATGGACACAGCCATACTCTAACCCCTAATCTTAGAATTAGATATAGTCACATTACCAAAGCATTGTATCTACTTTGGAAATGACTGAAGACTTCATTGGCATTGTGCAGTTGTTAATATTTCCGTGTTTGTTTTTTTTTTTTTCAATTGAACTGTTTGTAAATTAATGGGAAGATGGAGAGATTTTTGAGACGGCCTATTGGGCTTTTTGCCTTTCAGCTTTATTATAGGTAACTAAGGGGAAAAAAATAAGAATAATCTGTTCATTCGTGGTTAAAATTGTGTTCAAGTTCAGTAAAATCTATTAAATACACTTTATTTGGATTATTTTTTATTTTGCGGTTTCATCTGTATCCTCAGGTAGGATATGTAAAGATAAAGTTTTACCCTACAACAGTAATTGTAATAATTATACAACTTTGTTACTGTCTCTTCAATTGTAGTTCTGGATTCTTCAGTCTTTTTAGTATATCAGAAAGAAAATTTGATTTGGAAGAGGATCATGAGTTCTATTTTTTTTTTCTTTTTAGAAAAAATAAAATTTTTTTCTTTTTGTTTTTTCTTCTTAATGGTGTTAGAAATCATGCTTCTTTCATAGTCTTTTCCTATACATGTTTTCTTTTTCTTCACTCCATTTTCTGCTCAGCTATCCTCATGTTAACTTCATAATATTTTTAATGAAGATGGTGGGATGGTAAGTTTCTGTCAAAAATAGAAGTAACTTTTTTCCCTCCTGTGTACACTGAACTCATTGTTCCTTGTGAACCTTATTTTATCATGTTAAACTTACAAACTACAGTTTTGCAGTTTCCTGACCCTACGGTTTAGGTAGGACTTAGATATGAAAATAGTTGGAAAGGTTTATAAGATCTATCGGTGTTACTCGTTTGTTGTTGTTGTTTAGTCACTAAATTGTGTCTTACTCCTACTGTTTTGTGACCCCTAACCTGTTTAGCCCCCCTGGTTTCTCTGTCTATGGAATTTGCCAGGCAGAAATACTGGAGTGGGTTGCCATTTCCTTCTCCAGGGGCTCTTCAGACCCAGGGATCAAACCTGCATCTCCTGCTTGGCAGGCGAATTCTTTATTACCACGGAGCCACCTGGAAAGCCCTATTCATTGGTTAGGAATTCCATAAGCGTACTGTAGTACTTGGATGTATGTATTTGAGAAAAACTTATTTTACAGTATTGAAGCCTCTTCCTGATAGACTAGTTGATAAAAGTAGTTGGAAACTCATTCTTAAGGAATTCACTGTTGTCATGATTCTTTTATCTGGCCTTAACTGAATGCTTCTGAAAGAAAGCTGAAAGCTATTTTTGAGTTCATCTTTTACAGGTGATTCTTCATATTCTCCAGTACTACTATAATGAGCAATAGGAATTTAATACAAACAAGCCTTAATATAATAATACTTATTTAAGTAGCTACCGTTTAATTAATGCCTGTCAGTGCCAGTCCCTTTTCTAAGTGTAATTGTAGATGTAATTTTTATATCATACAGTCTAATTTTTTATAAAGAGGAAACAGAAACTTAGAGAATTTAAGCAATTTATCCTGTGAACATTGTTTCTCTGGGAAGCGATGATAACATGGAGTCACATCTAGTTCAGATATATTCCTCATTGTAGCTCATTCTATCTTTTAAACCATGTAGTTATCTTTGGTTAAATTCTTGTTATTAATTTAGGGTCTTTTCCTAGGCAGCAAAGAAATTACAGTGGAAAACTGAGTGCATCTTTATGGTACCTTTTTGAGTGTATAGGGTTAGAGGTATGTTGACTCACCAGTGAAGCTGAGTGAAGAAATCTGAAAGTGACCATTTATTTAGAATGCTTATTTTCAGTCAAATTTGAAAGCTTGCATGCCATTTAGTGTATAATTATTTTCTGCAAAGTATACACTGATAGTTGATAATCATATTTCAGCAATATCTTTTGAATTACATTTTTATATATGCTTTTATATATATATATAAATATATTTATATTTTATATCTCCTGATTTTAGCTAGCACTTGAAATATGTAGTATTCAGTAAATGGATTGTTAAATTGTGTAAGCTGTTTGTTTTGCTGATTAATTTTGAGAGAGTATGGTGCTTCCCTGTTAGCTCAGTTGGTAAAGAATGAAGAGTCTTTGAGGGAGTTATTTCCTAAATAGACCAACACTGTTTTAAGTGATGTTAGTGTATTTTTCTTTTAATGTCCACTTATTTATTAAGTGTGCTAGCAGTAGCTGTCATGGAAATCACATCAGTTTTCTGAATTTCTGAAGAATTTAGGGTTTTTTACCTTTTGTAATAATTAGCATCCTTTTTCTGTTGTTTGCATTAATTTTCTAGAAGAACAATAAAGGAGCCTGTTAAGTTTTCTATAGAAATAAAATATTGAGTTAAATAGATTCTGTAAGGGAAGCCTTTGAGTACAAAATGAAGAACTCTTACTGTTGAAAGTGTGCCTTATTTTGTTTTAGTTAACTTAAAAGGGCTGGATCTTACTTGATTTTGCTTAATTCCTTGAGAGTAGTTTCTGGATTTTCTTTTTGTTGTTGTTTCTAAATTGGAAATCAGAGATAGAGCTTTCGTTAGAGTGGGGAAGAAATAGCATTGCTTTAATGAATAGATAGTTTTGGTTCATGAAACTGCATTATGAGATTGAGATTATTGAAATATTATGTAACACTGACAAAGATATAGTTAAAACATTTCATTGTGAGTTAAGTAAATTGAAGTATTTATAGGAAATGTGATAGGAGACCTGGGTTAGACATTTTGAATTAATTAGAGAGTAATGAGAAAAAAAATTTAGTTCTGGGGAATGATAGGAAAGAAATTGGTGAAGCTGGAGAGCTAGTTGTCAAAAGTGGTAATTTCTCCTTCCACATCTTCCCTTTGCTGTGTAAAGACCAGTAGAGCCCAGGCATTATACTAAGAAAGATTATCTTTCTCTGGTGGCTCAGCTGGTAAAGTATCTGCCTGCAGAGCGGGAGACCTGGGTTTGATCCCTGGGTTGGGAAGATCCCCTGGAGAAGGTAAAGGTTACCCACTCCAGTTTTCTGGCCTGGAGAATTGGCAGAGTCGGACATGACTGAGTGACTTTAATTTTCACTTTCTTAAGGGCATGAAAGCATGGTCTTCCTTTGTCTTGTCTTTGAAGCTTTGTCCTTTGATGAGTCAATAAATATTTGTTGAATATTAGACGTCTTCTCCAGAAAATAATCAACCTCTTGATACTAAAGACCCATTCATCTAAATAGAACTACTTTATAGGGCAGTTCATAATGTAGGAAACTTGGAGATACAAAGTGTGAATTAGTTGTGTTTGATACTTGCTGAGAAAGGGCGTCCAGGCAGAGAGGAAGGCTGATCCATCTAACTTGTTTTATCTAACAGTATCAGAGCCTTTTGTTTGAAATTTTGAATCTTGTTAGTAGTTTTTATATTTGTGCTCTATGATCAAAAAATTAAAGAATACAGGTAAGCAGGGCAGCCTTGAGACTTTGTTTCTTTTAGGGTCATTTAGAGATTATTTTTTCTTTAGCACTTCTATTCTTCCTCTTAACTTTCCCCATGAGACTTCATCATGTCTCACTTGGACCTAGTAGTCTCTCCACGTTTATATTTGCCACAGAGTAACTAGAGAAATCTATAACTTAATTTTTTTTTAAGTATAAATTACATCCCTCCTGCTTAAAACTCTTTGTGATCTGGCCCTTGACTTCTTCCCTGACCCTGTCTTGTACCCTCTGCTCTTCATTTACTACATTGTGTTTATACTGACCTTTTGCTCTGTTTTTCAGATATGCAAAGCTTGATCTTGCCTTAAACACTAAGCTCTTGTTTTCTTTCTGGAATGCTCTAAATTTTTTCTGTTGTTCCTATGCCTAGCATAATTCTAAGCATTCAGGTCTCACCTCAATGTCACCTCCACAGAGATCCCTAACTATTCCAATCTAAAGTAAAGTAGCCCTACCACTGTCACTCTATTAAACCATCCTTTTTTTATCACAGTACCTGTTAGTAGTTGAAGTTACCTTACTTAATACAGTTTGTTGGGGGTCTTTTGAATTAGAATATAAGTTCTGTGGTAACCTATTTGTTCTGTTCATAACTGTCCACAGAACTTAATCCAATGCCTATAGTACTGCAGGAGCTCATGTGTGCGTGTGCTCAGTCACTTCAGACTATTTGCGACCCTATGGACTATTTCCTGCCAGGCTTCTCTGTCCATGGGATTTTCCAGGCAAGAATACTGCAGTGGGCTGTCGTGCCTTTTCCAGGGGATCTTCTGACCCAGGGATCAAACCCAGGTCTGCTGCATTGCAGGCTGATTTCTTTACCACTGAGCCACCGGGGAAGCCCTTCTTTTAATAATATTACTCCCCAACGGTATTTTCTTTTTAAACCTGTCCTCTGTGCTCCAGCCTATACGCTTAACTGCCTAGTTGAGATTTCTACTTTGAAGCCTGAAAAATTGAATCTGTGATCTGTCACATCTCTGGAACTCCAGAATTTTCATTCATGGAGAATGGATCTACCATCCATCTATTTTTGTAAACCAGATACTTGAGAGTCTTCTTTGATGCCTTCTTTCCCCCTTCATATTCAATCCATCAACTGGGGTATTTGAATTTCTCCACTTAATTATCTGGAGTCTCTTCATTTTTGACTGCCATCTTTGTATTACGTTGGCCAAAAAGTTTGGGTTTTTCCCTAAGAATAGTTTGAATTATCATCTCATACTGATGCTAGGGTCCCCACAGCTGTACTTTCTCTATTCTAGCCCTTTTTTCCACAATCTTAGAAGACAAATATAATGTACCTATAGAAAAGTGCTTTAAGTATATAGTTCAGTAGATTTTCACTTAAGTGAACATACCCATGTAACCAGAATCCTACTCAAGAAGTAGAACATTACCAGCAAATTAGAACCCCTCAGTCCCCGCCTTTTTCCAGAGTGATCTTTGTAAAATGAAAATACGATCATGAATAGAATCTTTCAGGTGCTTCCCATTGCTGTTAGGATAAAGACTAAAAACCATAATGTGGTTGATGTGGCCCCTACCTTCCTTTCCAATTTCATGTTTTATTACTCCTCATATTTTCTGTGTTCCAGCCCTACTGGCCACTTCTCAATTTCTTGAATGTACTATTCTATTCCTTTTTCCTGGAAAGTTCTATGTGCACATACCCTTTCCCTACTCATCCTTCAGATTTGAGCTTTTCAAGGAAACCATTTTGGATGTAGCAGGCAGGCTTGGTGAAGTCCAAAATATATGTTATATGCTCTCATGTACTTTTTTCTTTCATTAATTTGTATGAGTATATGATTATTTCCTCTCCCTTTTATTTTTAAGTACCATGCGTTGGAGGTTGTACCAGTTTTATTCACGGTTATATGGTCATCAGAACAATGAGAAGGAGTGGTATTCAGTGTTCATACAATAAGTGAATATGAGTAGTCTCAGCTTGTTATGGGCTGAATTGTGTCCTCTTAAAATTTCATGTGTTGGAAGTCCTGAACCAGTATTTTATAATGTGAATACTTTTAGGATATAGGCCCTTTAAAGAGGTAATTAAGGTAAAATGCAGTCATATGATTGGACCCTGATCCAGTATGATTAGGGGTGATCATAATCCAGGTGATTAGGATACAGACACACAAAAAAGGAAGACCTTAACAACACTGGAGGAATTCAGCCATCTGCAAGCCAAGGAGAGAGGCTTTTGAAGAAACCTACCCTGCTGACACCTTGATCTTGAACTTCTAACCTCCGGAATTGTGAGAAAGTTAATTGCTGTTGTTTTGGAGAAGGAAATGGCAACCCACTCCAGTATTCTTGCGTGGAGAATCCCAGGGACAGAGTAGCCTGGTGGGCTGTCGTCTATGGGGTCGTACAGAGTCGGACATGACTGAAGTGACTTAGCAGCAGCGTCAAGCAACCCTGACTGATGCTTTGTGGCTTTGGAAAACTGACACAGATTTTGGTTCTGGGAAGTGGGATGCTGCTCTTAACAAATACCTAAGAATGTAGAAATGGCTTTAGAACTGGCTTTTGCAGAGGCTGGAATAATTTCGAGCTTCATGTTAGAAAAAGCCAAGGTTGCCTTCTGTGATTGTAGGTAGAAATATGAACATTAAAGGTGATTCTGCTGAGGGCTCTGAAACAGGGCTATGAGGATGGCTTCTATCACTTAGCATGTATGATCATATTGATAGAAATAAGAAAAAGGTGCTTCTGATAAGGTCTCAGATGAAAGTGAGGAACAGTTACTGGAAACGTAAGGAAAGGCAGTCATGTTATAAGGTGGCAGAAAGCTTGGCTAAATTGTGTTCTGTGGGTTTGTGGGAAATTGAACTGTTAAGTGATAAACTTGGATATTTAACTGAAATTTATAAGCAAAGTGTTAAAAGCATCGCCTGGTTTCTCCTTGCTGCTTATAGTAAAACACAAGAGGACAAAGTTAATTGAAGAAAGATTTATTAAGCAAAATGGAACCAAAACTTTGAAGATTTGGAAATTCTCAGCCTATGCATGTTGCAAAAAATTAGAAAGTTTGTTCTGGAGACAACAACATGGCTGTTGCTAGACAACCATTTGATAAAGGGAGTATGGACATGTGACTTAGGGATTCATTAAGCCATGTCAGCAGGACCTGAGATGGTGTTATGGCAGCAGAAACACTACCAGCTTGGACTGAAAGGGACAGAGACAGGATGGAATGAGGGAGACTGTCAGACTTCTGAGATTCTGTAAGACAAGTCAGTAGAGCTATCGGTGTCATTTGGCTGAGAGCATGTGTTTTCCTCCAAGAATATAGTAGCATGACCCTGAAGGTAGTTTAGAGGTCACCAGTGAGAGCTGGACTGTGAATAAAGCTGAGCACCGAAGAATTGATGCTTTTGAACTGTGGTGTTGGAGAAGACTCTTGAGAGTCCCTTGGACTGCAAGGAGATCCAACCACTCCATTCTAAAGAAGATCGGTCCTGGGTGTTCATTGGAAGGACTGATGCTAAAGCTGAAACTCCAATACTTTGGCCACCTCATGTGAAGAGTTGACTCACTGAAAAAGACTCTGATCCTGGGAGGGATTGGGGGCAGGAGGAGAAGGGGATGACAGAGAATGAGATGGCTGGATGGCATCACCGACTCGATGGAGGTGGGTTTGAGTGAACTCCAGGAGTTGGTGATGGACAGGGAGGCCTGGCGTACTGTGATTCATGGGGTCGCAAAGAGTCGGACATGACTGAGCGGAACTGAACTGAGGGCTGCCACTGCCACCATGGGATCAGAGCACCAAGCCTGAGAGAGTGGGACCTCCAGCCCAGTGGGCCCAGAACATGGAGCCATAGATTATTCTTTATTGTTGTTTATTAAATATTATTCTTCAACATTAAAATCTTATGAAATTTGCCTTATTACAGACTTGCTTGGGACCCATCATCTCTTTCTGATTTTTCCTTTTTGGAATGGAAACATTTTGAAAGCAAATAAGTTGCCTGCAGTTACATGGTTAAACAATAGCTGAAGAGAAATTTTGCCTCAGGATAAATCATATCTCAAGTTGACCCATAGCTGGTTTAAATGGTATTTAGATAAGATTTTTGGATTTAAGAGTTGATGCTGTGGCTGCTGCTAAGTCACTTCAGTCGTGTCTGACTCTGTGTGGGTCCGACCCCATAGATGGCAGCCCACCAGGCTCCTCCATCCCTGGGATTTTCCTGGCAAGAATACTGGAGTGGGTTGCCGTCTCCTTCTAGAGTTTTTGCTAGAAGGGGCTAACATTTTGTGGGCTCTTGGAATGGGGTGAATGTATTTTGCGTATGAGAAGGACAATAGTTGATGGCAGGCAAGAGAGTGAAGTGTTAAGTGGGCTGAATTATGACCCCTCAAAATTCATATGTTGAGGTCCTAACCCCCAGTACCTCAGAATGTAATTATATTTGGAGATAGCACCTTTAAAGAGATAATTAAGCTATGGATGGGCTGTAATCCAATATAACTGGTGTTCTTATAAGAACAGAAAATTAGGACACAGCCATAAATGGAAGACCTTTGAAGACATTGGCAGAAGAAGGCCATCTACCAGTGAAAGAGAGAGGCCTTAGAAGAAACCAACCCTGTGGACACCTTGGTCTCAGACTTCAAGCTTCTAGAATTGTGAGAAAATAAACTGCTGTTTAAGCCACCCAGTCTGCATTTTGTCACAATCCTAACAAACTAGTACACGTTATTGTACCTGATAGTTAAGAGGCTCTTGTGAGGCATTTCTTCTGCAGTTCCTTAATGTATAAAATGAGGGCATTTGACTTGGTCAGTGGTTCTTAATTTTTAATTTAGTTCAAAACTTTATGAAAATGGAAAGTGTTTCATTAAAAAATGTATAGTGGGCTGCCTGACCCTGTGAGCTATTCATTGTGCAACCTAGTTCTGTGTTTCAGACACTATCTTTGCTGTACCTCAGAGATTGTTTTGAAGAACAGAAACCTCCACTTTCAGTAGAGTGTAGAATTTCAAATTGCAACTTGGTCAAGTCACTTAGTTTTATGAAACTTTTCCTCTTAAATGAGAATACCTTCTTAAGTAGGATTACTGGATGGATTATATGAGTCTGTTAGAATTTCAGCTGAAGTAGCTTGTGTGTTAACCTTGAAACTGATTGTTTGCCTTTTGATGATTTCACTTCCTTATACACTAGAGATGGCAGAGAAGGAAACAAAGCAATTGGTTGAGTTTTATACTAGTTAGGTCGAAAGGATAAAGTCTGATTTTTTGTTATTTAACAAAGATACTCATAATCCTCATTAGCATAGGCAGTCAGAAATTAAGCTGTGTAATACTTCAAAACAGTTTGTGATGTATGCCTTTTTGTCATGAATAGTGGCACTAATTTTTCATTTGTGTTGTATTGACTCTTGGTATGATCGAGTCAGTTTGATATTCTCATCTTTATTGACAAATATGGTATGATTAGTTTCACAGAGCAGCGTGTTGGCCAGATCACACGAATCCATTTATTTAACAGAAAAAAAAAAAAATTTTTTTTTTTTTAATGTCAAGCATAGTAAGTAAGGAGCTTTTCCCCACCACCCTTAGTTTTCATGAATACATTTTTGTTTTGTTTTGTTTTTCATCACAACCTTCTGTGTCATGTTTGTGTGACAGTGAGATATCAGCTTACCTGTAGTTACGTGAAAGTTAATTGCACGCTAGGCTTCTGTGAAATGAGTCATTCAGATGGGAACATCAATTTGAGTAGATTCAGCTTTCTATTTTTGTAGTGCAGTCCAGGAAGTGACAGAGTTGTCACAAGATTCAGTAGACAAAAGGGAAGAAGGCATTTGTTGGAGGGTCAGAGAGGAGTAATATTTTAAGTTTTTAAAAAAATTTGTAATAAAGTTTGTATTATCTTAATTACTAGTATCTTGTGTTTATTATTTTAAATGATAGTATTCTAAATTTTTGATAACATACCATTCTTTTTGAATCACTTCTTAAATTATTTTCTGCTCTTAACAGTGCAGTAGAAGAAATTATTATATATTTAGAAACAGTTTACCTATAGAAGAATGAAGTTATCTAGGGGCAGTATAGATAACACTCAATGGAGAAAGGAAATCAGAAGAAAAAGCAGCTAATCAGGTTTTAATTAAGTAATTTGCTGTTGAGGCTTTCTAAGTAAGATGTTGATTAATTGTGTTATGGAAATAACGTGGAAAGTTCAAGAAATGTTTGGTCAGTGAATTCTCCCCTTATAGGAGCTGGATTAGACCTACTAAATTCACAGAGTCTGTAATAGGTCTTTAGGACAGAAATTCAGATGAGCATCTTACCAAGGGTGGTTTAAAAGAGCTGAAGTAGGTGTTAACATAGTTTCAGAAAAAGCCAAGCGTTATTCTGAGGAAACAATAAATCCAGTCAACGAATAAAAAACAAAAGCATAGTAAACTGGGAGATAAAGAGGGACCAGAGACTGAAACGCAGCTGAGTAAATTAGTAAGGTTGAGTGCATACAGGGATGACACTAGGCCATTGGCATGAGTGGTATCGAAAGACTGGAAGCTTGTTTTACTGTGCCATTTCTTGTTGGATGATGGACTGATTGATACTTTGTGGGCCTTCTCGCTTTTGGCAGTCATGAGAACATGAAAAAGGTGGGGGCGGTGGGGATAGGGCTTCCTCTCTGAATGGTCTTGCTTGGTGCATATCAGAATGATTTATGTTGTTTCTAAGAACATCAAGTGTATCTTGACTTTTGGGAGAATCTGTGCAGATACATAGTAGAAGTACTCAGTGCAGTGAGAAAACAGCAGATGTAAGCTATAGTTTCTGGGGTGGAATGGTGTTTTCTGATTGAAGAAATGTGGTTGAGAAATATGAACCAGTAGTGAGAAGGGTCAGTAAAATGCTTTCTGGATGAGTGTGTTGCAGTGGAGTTACTTTTCTGTTGTTCATTTAGTACATTGGTAGTCAGTGAGCGAAATGTGGAGGACTGGACATAGGAAAAAGTGGAGTTTAGTAAGGGAAAATGAGTAAGGGGGAAAGGCTTTAGACAGTAGTAACTGAATGGTCAAAGGCTCAGAGATGGGTAACAGTAAGTATTGAATTTATTCATGCATATGTTTATTCATTCAACGTTTCATGAGTGCTTACTGTGTGCCAGGCATTGTTTTAATGATAGCTGCTGCTAAGTCACTTCAGTCGTGTCCAACTCTGTGCGACCCCAGAGACGGCAGCCCACCAGGCTCCGCCGTCCCTGGGATTCTCCAGGCAAGAACACTGGAGTGGGTTGCCATTTCCTTCTCCAATGCTTGAAAGGGAAAAGTGAAAGTGAAGTCGCTCAGTTGTGTCCAACTCTTAGCGACCCCATGGACTGCAGCCTACCAGGCTCCTCTGTCCATGGGATTTTCCAGGCAAGAGTACTGGAGTGGGGTGCTGTTGCCTTCTACATTTAATGATAGATCAGTGAGCAAAGCAGACAAAACCTCTGCCCTCCCTACCTGAGTCAGGTTAGGGAAACAGACTAAATCAATAAACAAGTATCTGGGAGGTCAGATGGTAAGTGCTGTGGACAAAATTGAAGCAGCATTAGTGGTATAGGGAGGATGAGGCTCAGTGGAATGTGTACCACTTTACTTGAAGTAATCGATAAAGGCTGAATTGATAAGGTAACATTTGAGCAGAGACTTGAAGAAAATGAGAGTGAATTAGCAAAGAGAGAAGCAAGGATGGAGCATTCCAGACTGAGGGTTCTGCAAGTGAGAGCTCTGATGAGGTGGGACTGTGCTTTGTGTGGTTAAGGAATAGTAGGATGTCAATTTTCTTGGAGCTAAGTGAGCAAAGGGCAAGGTGGTAGAAGGGAGAAAGAGAGAAGGAACAAGATAATAATGGGCCTTGTAAATTATTGAAGAAATACAGACCTTTACTCTGCTTGAGATGGGGAGCTGTTGGAGAGTTTTAAGCAGGGGATGATGTGATCTGACTTGTGTTTTAAGTTATACAAAGTCAGTTCTGGCTGCTGTCTTGAGAATCACTTTAGAGATAAGAATGGAAGCAGGGACTAACTAGATGGCTCTTGGAATAATCCAAATGAGAGGTGATTGAGACCTCAGCCAGGGGACAAAGGTAGAGGTACTGAGAACTGGTTGAAGCTAGAACTGACAAGATTTGCTAAAAATATCAAATAATGAGTATGAGAAGGATGGAGTTACAGTTTACTAAGATACAATATAGGAGGAGCACATTTAGAAAGGAAAAGAGGTGTTTACTTTTGGACATAGGTGCTTTCTGGACATTGAATGGAGATGTAGAATATATAGTTTTTAATATCTAAGAGTTCATGGGAGAGGTCTGGGTTGGAAATAGAAATTTGGGTGTGGATGGGAGAGCAGGCTTTTTATTGTTGGTGGAGCATAAAGTTTAGTGTAAAGTGTAACAAGAGGTAACTCCAAACATCAGCAATTCTCAGTCTTGTCTACATTATAACACACACAGAAGATAAAATTTGTGGAATTTGCTGGAGTAAATGGATCAAGCTACTCTTCGCAAGGCTTCCGATTCTGGAGCTCAGAAACTCCACCTGCCATGGGCTCCATTTAGCACTCTTATCTGTCACCTGTCAGAGGCGGTGCCAAGCACACTAGTTAAAAAACTCTACTTTAGAGAAGGGGCCTGATAAAGGAGACTGAAAACACAATGTTAATGAGCTAAAACTTATCTTGCTGACAGTAGGGATCACTGAAGAGATTTTTGCCAGAAATATGATAGTTAATATTTGTTTTAATTGGTGTTTTTCGAACTCTCCGTGGTGAAAAGAGTTTTTTTTTTTTAATTTTCCAATGCATTGCAGTCTGATAATTTAGTAAAATAAAATTAAAAAGTGAATTTACTAGAAAAATTTTAATATGTCAAATACTTTATAATTCAGTTCAACAGATAAAAAATTATTCTCAAATTCCTGCAAAAGTTACTGGTTTCTCGTGGACTGGCATCAGTGTGGATCACTTTGAGTAGCATTGTTTGTAATGGAGCATACTTTACAGAGTAGTAGTAGAAGAAAACTTGTGTGGACATGTTACAGTTAGTTGGAAGACCACCAGGCGTTTTGTGGTGTTTGTTGAACGACCTAAGGTAGCCTAACTGGATGATGTTTTGGCAGAGGCATGAAGCTTACTGGTGGGGACTTACTCTACTGGTAAGTGCCCTGGCCACTCTGGTGTAGTCTCCTCCATTTCTCCTCCAGCATTCTACTCTTTGTGAGTCACTCTGGAGTGGCCCTGACCTTGGTCAAGTGTAGCTTATGTCTAACCATATCTTGATTGATAGAATTTTGATTATTTGTTCTAGCCTCTTGTGAAGTGACTACCATGAAAGAACAGTGGAGTGTTTAGCCCTTCTGCACAGTTAGTGCATGAAGCTACTCTTATCCTGGTAGAGTCAGTTTTCTTGCTTCTCTGTTTTTGTTCCCCTACTAAAAGAACCAGCATTTATCAGGGAAAAATAGCAGTTTTCCTAAACTCCTGTTGCGTTTTTCTTTTTTATATTTTGGAGGACCTGGACTACACTCTGGAAGTGAATATACCTATCCCAACAAGGATGTTATTTACTCAAATTTCCTTTTTTCTTTCTTTAAATATTACTTATTTATTTAGTTGGCTGCACTGGGCCTTTGTTGCAGCATGCCAAATCTTAGTTGTGGCATGCAAACTCTTAGCTGTGACATGTGGGATCTGGTTCCCTGACCAGAGATCAAACCTGGGCCCCTCCTTTGGCGAGCCCTAGCCACTGGAACACCCAAGAAAGTTTCAAGTTCCTTTTTTTCTTAATTAAAAGAGCTTATTTGTCTGTAATAAGCACCAGTCTACCTCAGTTGGTGCAAACCACCCCCTACCTAACCCTGCCTACCTTAACTTACGTTAGCCTGTTTTAGGTCTTGGGTAAGAATAAAGAGAAAGGCACTATCAGGTTATAACCCATATATTTAAGGTAGCTGATAAATTCACAAGTTGTTGTCCTTGGCATTCCACTCTGAGTCAAGAAGTCATTGCAAAATGGCTCTTGACTATGAAGTCTGAATTTAGAATGTAGTGGCACGTCAGTTGACTGACCCACCCCTTGTCTTTGCCTTCCTCACCAGGGCTGAGTCTCAGATATGTCAGAAGGGTGGTCAAAAAGCAGAAGTAGCCTGGTTGCACACCCTTTTTGCAGAGGTAATCAAATTATGTGGTTGGTGTGGTGGAGTCAGTCAACCAGCTGGCACATTAACATCTTCATAGCCTTCTCAGGGCTTCCTTTGTGGCTCAGCTGGTAAAAAATCCACCTGCAGTATGGGAAACCTTGGTTGGGAAGATCCCCTGGAAAAGGGAAAGGCTACCCACTCAAGTGTTGTGGCCTAGAGAATTCCATAGACTGTATATTCCTTGGGGTTGTAAAGAGTCGAACAGGACTGGGTGACTTTCACTTTGACTTAGCCGTCTTCAGTCGAAAATCCCAAGAGAAGCTGCAGTTGCCACAAGTAACCACGTGAGGGCAACTTGGGAAACAGTGATAAGAGATCACAGCCTTCTGGTCAAGGGCTCAAAAGGGCACCAGATGTTTGCTTGCTGGGGTGCCACTGCCATGACCACTGATACCTCATCTCCCACTGTGTTCCAGGCCATCTTGGGCCCCTTTGTTCCAGGGGACGCAAAGGAACAAGAGCTGACTTACTGCCTGCTGAGGTGACTGGTGCAAGGTCAGTTCTTGACAGGACCCATTTGATTATCTCCAGGGGTAGGAAAGGCAGGAAAAGCACAGGCTAGCCCTTGGAGTCCCTGAAGGGAGCCAGTGGCAGTGTTCAAAAGGCATGATTTTTTGGGTGGTTAATTTTATGGGTACCAGTCAGTCATAACAGACTGGTTACTGTGCTAGAGAGAATATCTATGGGTCCTTTGGGATCAATCCTTAACCTGTGAGTTGATGTTAAGTGGAAGATGGGGTGGGGGGAGGGGCTGGAGAAAGGACTGGGCAGTGAATTAAGAGGGAGTGCAGGGTACTATATGCAGAAGAATTTAAGCACTTTAACAAACTGTGTGGCCACAGAAACATACTAATTAATTTAGCCCTTTGAGATCTGAGACTCATGGTCTCCTATATCCATGGCAACTTTTACAAGCCTAAGAAAATTGTGTGGTTTCTCCAGTTTCCCCCTAATTCTTTTCTAGGGTGGGTAGAGTCTGAGTGACTATGAGACAAGAGTTCCTGGTTCTAGGTCAATGGTGCCTTTCTCACCTCTGGTATTTGCTGGCATTGGTTGGAGATATTTGCATCCTGACTCCCACTTTCCTGGATACAAGGAGTAGAATGTGACCTCTCACTTGTACATGTTGAATTAACAGATGTGTCTCTGTGGCTGCTGGTTTTAGGAACAAGTCTGAAAATTTTTTCAGAGAAAGTAGCCAACGGACTTGGTTGAGGTTCTGGTTTGACAGGTTAGTGATAGGCCTTAGGTGTTGGAGACCACAGTTAAGGTAGGATATTCTGTTCATGGAAACCAGGAATGGAAAAATGCAGGAGTTTTCAAGCCAATGTGTTTAGAGACCCTGGAAAACCAATTTCCTTCATTGACTTCAAGGATGAAGAGCTTAGGGGTCCTAGAAGGGAAATTGAGAAAGCCACAGAGAGAGGAAGTTCTAAAATCATCATGACAAACAGCATATAGAATTTCTGCCATCCTTTTCAGTCACTTGATTTTTCGATGTGTTGGGTATGTATAAAAGTACAAGCTCTAACCCTATATATTGATGGAAGTAAAGATGGTTGTGACACACCTTTCTATATTTACTTGACATTTATGTAAAAAACTAATAGAAATTAGACTGAAAATGTGACAAATACTGTACCTGGAAACCTAAGACATATATATATAGGAAGCAGATGAAAATTATGCTGATAGGATTGAAGGAGAAAGGAGAATGCTATGGAGGTTTCAGGCAATAAGAAATTGAGCAGGGTAGGTTTGAGTATTTTGGAGATGGCTGAATGAGGGTGAGAACGGTTAAAACACATTGCTTCTAAGTAGAACAGCAACACAGATAGTATAGTGAATAGAATACTGCAGTCACAATCAAGAAATTAGAATCATTGCTCTCATACTGCAGTTTTGTGACCCTGTACAAGTTGCTGTCCCAGTTCGTGACTCAAATGTTACATATAAAGCTAAATGTCTTTTTGTTTTCTCATGAATACTGTGAATATTAATGAGATGCTATTTATAACATTCTGGAGTCTTCAAAAAATACTAAACATTATACATATTATTGGTAGAGTATTTAACATAATTTTTTTTAAACCCAGTTTTAAAAAGTGGATTGTTGGGGCTAAAAGGGATTTACAGGCCATCTAACTCAAATCTCACATTTTGTAAATGAGGAAATTAAGATCCAAGGAGGTAAAATAACTTACCACCTAAATTCAGTGGAAGAACTAGGACTAGCATCCAGCGCTCCTGGTTTTCAGTCATTTTTTTCCTTTACCAAAATTCTTTCTAGTAAGTATATATGGTGAGTAATATTAGCCTGTAGTGTTTGAGTAGTTCATCAGTAAGTGGATCCTTGACAGTTGCAAATTGACTACCCAAAAAAATTCATGGAAATTCTAAGGCAATTTTATGAAAGTTGATTTCCTACTTAATTTTTGTATCAAAAACAGCATAAAGCATCATTGAAGATAGGCTCAGTTTTAGTACTTGCTTGAGTTCATTTAACATTTTAACAAGAAACCTTGACAACAGATATTGCTGTAATTTGGAGATAGGAATGGGGTACTTACCCAACTCAGCAATGCTTGACATCAGAGTTCTTTGTGAACTAATTTGTTGAATAATTGTGGGAATATTGGCTGATGATAAAAGTCTTAAGACCAAAGTCATGTATCACTATAAAACCTGAATGCACTGTATATAGTAAAGTTCTCATCACTTTACACAAAGTAAAGGTAACACAGTTCTACATGTGCAACACAGTGATGCACAGGATACATAAAGAAGTGGAAACTGCGTCAAAGAAGTCAAACTGTATGCTGCCTGGAAGTCAGCCAGAAGATGTGTTGTGAAAGTGAAAGTTGCTCAGTCGTGTCCAACTCTTTGCGACCCCATAGACTATACAGTCCATGGAATTCTCCTGGCCAGAATACTGGAGTGGGTAGCCTTTCCCTTCTCCAGGGAATCTTCCCAATCCAGGGATCGAACCCAGGTCTCCCGCATTGCGGGCAGATTCTTTACCAGCTGAGCCAGAAGATGTGTTGTGAACCATCTCTTAAAAAAGTAAAACTACGGAAGAGTGTCATTGTCTGAACTCTGTGACCATAAACCTGAACCCACTACAGATTCAACTTTTTAGACAGTTTCTTCTTTGGAACATAAAGGGGAAAAAAAATGAAACCGTTTTTCCCTCTTTAAGATTATGGTACAGGAATGCAGCCAGCCCATCACAAAGGTTATATATAGTCTGCAACTCCACTGACACTGTATGTGCTAGGGTCCTCTTAATAGATGGTATGTCATGAAACAAAAGGAGCAACTGCAAGCTGGAAAGTGAAAGACCTATCAGTGTACTCTGAAGCATGACTTAAAACCACGCTACTGAGCTATTGACATGGAGGGAAAAGTGATGCTTAGAATGCTATGCAGCATTCACAGGTCCTTCTGAGCATTTCAGAAAGACAGAGCTCACTCAACTGTGACTGACAGGTATGCATTGAGGACAGTCATCCCAACTACACAGTGTAGAAATGATCTTTTGTGCTTGCATTGCCTTTTTGGACACAAACCTGGATATAAGTTATATGTATAAATGATTTAAACCTGACCTAAAAAATTTTCATACAAAAGAGGATGAAGCAAAAGTCAGTCCTTTTTATTCATGATGCCCTTCATAATCTAGTTAGCTTTGTATGCATCCTCCAGGCCCTTTGTGTGTCTGAAACAGACACACAACATGTACATACACATGATGTGTATGTGCATTGATTGAGAACCTACTGTGTTCCAGGATCTGTGCCAGATGCTTTGTCACTCACTCACTTAAATGAAACGGTTCACTCACTCGGGAGTCATTGCCTCATGAACTTTGGCACATGGCTAAACTTAGAAGATTTAAGAGTTTACTGATTTGTTAAATAAATGTCACATGCTCTGTACACCCACCAAGTTCATATGCAGTACCTTTCAAAGACTTTTCTGAGGCAATTTTTTTTTTTTTTTTGTACAAGACCTGAATGAGGCTATTTTAATTGTTTCTCTACCACAAATATTTTAGCAGTAGCAGGAGGTAGTAAAATTGGGGCAGTCCTAGAGAGAATAATGTAGGGCTGATAACCTGAAGACATCTGAGGATACAAAATCACTATAAAATACAGGTAGAAGAACTCAAGAAGCTTAACTAGGTGGGGTAGTTTAAAAGAGCCAATGAGTAGCTCCCATCATTTGAAGTCATTTAAGATGTAACTAATTGGAGAAGGAAATGGCAACCCACTCCAGTGTTCTTGCCTGGAGAATCCCAGGATCGGGGGAGCCTGGTGGGCTGCTGTCTATGGGGTCGCACAGAGTCAGACATGACTGAAGCGACTTAGCAGCAGCAGCAAGATGTAACTATAGACCGGTATAGTAATGATAACTTATTTACAGTGATAACACATGGAAAACAAAAGTTTGTTAAAAACATCTGAGAGCATCAACCATTTTCCAGTGAGTAAAATTGTTTGTCTGTCAAATGTCTAAGTTGTGTATGGTTTGTGCTAGAAAATTATGGCAACAAAGATGCATACATTTTGTTGCTGTCAGTGTTTTCTGCTTGCATAACTGATGGGCTTAAAATCTACAGTTTTTAAATTATGAAATTTAAAATTTATGCTTATGAGATCAATCAGTTTTGAAAGTTTTTATTCTTAAGAGGGCATGATTCTTTTTCTTAATCTCAAGTTTGAAAAGAATTTTAAATGTAGTTACTGTATTCATTTTAAAACAAGAGCTGTGACTGTTAAATATGTCAAACATGTTAAGAATCTGAAAAGTTGTAGCAAATCAGGGCTTTCTTAACAGTGCCAGCTACTAATGAGGTTTACCAAGTAGGTGTAAGTTTGTGGTTTGAAAGGGTATTAGTATCCTTTTTGTGCCTAGTATAGGGATGAATTCTTACTTTAATCATGTTAATTTCTAATAAAATAAAGATAGAAAATATGTAGGAAAATAAATTTTGAAAGTTTATTCTTGGTGTTTTTGAATGTTTAAAGTATGAGATTGTCCATGGATATCACAAATCTCATTTCCGTCTTAGGACAAGAAGTAAAATTAAACAGGCTTACCTAATTCATTTTTCCTGTAGTTTTCAGAAAGTCATTTAGTTTTAGTATTTAATTCGTTGTATTTTAAATCTGTCAGGCCTTTTGTAGGGGTATGTGAAAAGACTTCTTTTGCAAAGCAATATTTCTCTTTTCCGTATATTCACATTCCATAATAAATGAACATTTTTAAGTAGGAAAAATTTCTGATAATAGCACTTTTTGCTGTGTTTTTGTTATTATTGCGAACTTCTGGGATTTTTGTTAGTTTTACTTTTTCCCTACTGACTATTGGCTTAGCTGCTTTTGTAGCCTGAAATTTCTTTGATATGAATAGTCCCATCAAGAGATATTGTTCATAATTACACACTACTAGAGCTTACTCTATATCCACGGAAGTTCTCCCATTTTGTATATGGTCTGTCTTTAGGATAACATGAGCAGGATTAGTCAGGTAATAATGGTGATGTTGGAATCCATGAATTCTTGTAACTCATGACAAATTACATGGTCATGATGAGTGGGGGAGCAATATTGCATAGTGTTTTTAAGATGCAAACTTTAAATGCCAGAGACCTCTACCGCCCACCAGATGTTTGGGGAAAACATTTAAATTTCAATATCTTTATCTGTAGATTGGTGTGGTTAATAGTAAATTTCTCCTAGGGTCATTATGACAGTTATTAAAGTAATACATGGAAAGCACATACAGTAAGCACAATGAGGAAGACTATTGATATGGTTTATGGTTAATAACTAAGTAAGAAGAGGCATTTGAGACACAAAGAATAGCAAACAGAAAAAGCAGCACCCTGGCCCTTTTTCCTGGAAAATTCCAGACCTCTTAATTCTCTCTGCCTGGGTTTATTGTATATTTTCAGGTCCTGAGCCACTATCATAGGGACATATCCTTATCTTCAACCATGGAAGCATTAATACATCTCAGTTGAGGCTACGAGAGTGTTTTCCTGCTTAAGCAGGGTGAAAGATGTGGATTTACTCTGATTACAAAATTAAATATTGCACTTCCCACATATTTGTGTAAGTCACCAATATGTGACTCAGAGAAAAGCAACAGCCTCCACCGTTTATCTCCTGGTAAAATTTTTCATTCAACAGCAGCTGTAAATCGCAAGCACTGTGCTAGGGACTGAGGGAGCAGCTGGGAGTACAATGGACAAAACTTCACAAGAAGTCAAAGAAGACAAGTCAATTATACTGTCTGTTAGATGGAAGTAAGTGCTGAGGAGAAAAAGGAAGAGACTAAGGAGTGTCTGGCCTGGGGTAAGGGTTGAGGGTTGGGAGGGAGGGGTGGCTGCAATTTTAAATACAGGGGACAGGATAGGCCTTACCTGAGAAGTGATATTTAAGCACCGTAGTTTTCCTAATTTTGGTTTAAACAGCTATTAAGGGAATTTTAAACAATGTAAAGTCCAAGCCTATGTTTTTTAGTGTTTTGTTATGATGATATAGCAAAATTAATTATATTTTTCTTTGTGAATAGTGGGTGTTTGTGAAGTAATGCCATTAGTATAAATTGTTCATTAGCAGTGAAAATGAACTGCAAGTATTTTTTAAAAAGAATTAGAATTGCCCAAATCTTGGCAATTAAATTAGATTTGTAACAGAGAAATGTAATTGATAGATTTGGAGTTAGTATCTTAGAATATTGAACTCATTTGCCTTATTAATCATGGATTTTATGCATGCAGCAGTGTGATCTTGTCAAGGGAAAATAAAAAGACTCTTCAGTATTTGAAGCAATCCCTTTGCCATCATGAGAATTCACTTGAAAAGGTTTTAGAAAATTTGGAAATTAACTACTTCCCTTGGAGAATTTAACTTTCAGAAAATGCTGTTTTAATCTTATATATCTTAAAATATATGCTGCTTTATATCTATACATTTTTAAAGAATTTGGACATAACAAAATCAATGTACATAAAAATTAGGTTTTAATTTTGAGAACTTGTAGTTATTATTGGCAGTAATAAAAGCATGTCAAGAATTATCTCAAAGTGAAATCTTTGAGATAGAAAATGGAAATAGAAAAGTTAATTTAATATACTATACTATAATTTGAATTGGAATTATTCTTGTTCATGACTATTGAAAATGTAGAGAAATCACCAAATAGTAAAAGAGCTTTTTTTTAAGAAGACAGTTATTAACAGTAGTTGCTGAGTCTTACTAGCTGGAACTGAATTTGCACACAGGCTTTTTTGTGTGTTTGTGGGGGGTAGATTAAATTTATGTTCATTAGTCAAAACATGTTCAGTAAATCCATAAATGGATTTGTTATTCTAGTGTAAGGCTTAAATATAGAGAAAGCACTTTTGTATGTTTTTTCTCTTTGCTTTGCCTAATTTGTCTACTGAAGAAAGCCTTTATTTTTCTACTACAAAAGTAGTACATCTGCAGTGTAGGAAATTCTGGACATACGGAAAATCACAGTGAAATCAACCTCCATAGTTCACCACCATTAGTATTTTGCATATTCCTGTGTTTTTAAACATATATGTGCATATTTTAAAATATGTAAATATGCAAATACATCAGACCTTTATCATTGAGAGATTTGTAATTTTGACAGCTGTATAGCATAATTTATTTTTATTATACACAATAGTTTGTACCTCTTAATCCTCTACTCCTATATTGCCTGTCCCCCTTCCCTCTCCCTGCTGGTAACCTTTAGTTTGTTCTTTGTATCTTGATTCTGCTTCTTTTGGTTATATTCACTAGTTTGTTTTATTTTTTAGATTCCCCATGTAAGTGGTGCCATACAGTCTTTGTCTTTTTTGTCTGAGTTATTTCAGTTAGTATGCTGCTGCTGCTGCTGCTGCTAAGTCACTTCAGTCGTGTCTGACTCTGTGTGACCCCATAGACGGAAGCCCACCAGGCTCCCCTGTCCCTGGGATTCTCCAGGCAAGAACACTGGAGTGGGTTGCCATTTCCTTCTCCAATGTGTGAAAGTGAAGTCGCTCAGTCGTGTCCGACCCTTAGCGACCCCACGGACTGCAGCCTACCAGGCTCCTCCATCCATGGGATTCTCCAGGCAAGAGTACTAGAGTGGCTTGCCATTGCCTTCTCCTTCAGTTAGTATAATTCTCTCCAAATCCATTCATGTTGCTACAAATGGCAAAATTTTATTCAGTTTTTATGGCTGAGTAGTATTCGTGTGTGTGTGTGTGTGTGTGTGTGTGTGTGTGTGTATACACACTGCCATGTCGCTTCAGTAGTGTCCAACTCTGTGACACACCATAGACAGCAGCCCACCAGGCTCCCCCGTCCCTGGGATTTTCCAGGCAAGAACACTGAAGTGGGTTGCCATTTCCTTCTCCAATGCATGAAAGTGAAAAGTGAAAGTGAAGTCGCTCAGTTGTGTCTGACTCTTAGCGACCCCATGGACTGCAGGTCTACCAGGCTCCTCCGTCCATGGGATTTTCCAGGCAAGAGTACTGGAGTGGGATGCCATTGCCTTCTCCATATATAGATATATATGCAGTATTTCCCTGACATTTGAATGAGCTCTGTTCTGAGAGTGCTTTCATAAGTCCATTTAGTTTGTAAGTCCAACAAAGTTAGCCCAAGTACCCCACTAACACAATTGACTATATAGTACTGTACTGTAATAGGTTTATAATATTTCTCACACAATAATACATTAAACAAAAAAAAATTTAATCTTACAGTAACGAAAAGTTTAGTAGTATAGTACAGTAGCTGGCATATAGAGGCTGCCGTTGACTGAACAGGCAAGAGGAGTTACAGACTGGAGGAAAGGGGAGGTGGAAGATGTTAGAGCTGAAGGAGCATCAGCGATAGGAGACAAGCTGGAGTTTCACTCATGCCTGGTTGAGTGAAACACATACCATATGTGCATTGTGGAATGCACATATGCATCTTTTGAAGTTTGCAACTTCGAGGTTCATGTGTAGGGGACTCACTGTATATAGCACATTGTCTTTATCCATTCATCCGTTAATAACACTTAGATTGCTTCCATATCTTGGCAACTGTAAATAATCCTGCCATGAATGTTGGAGTGCATATATTGAATTAGTGTTTGTGGTTTTGTTTTTTTTTTTTTTTGGTACGTGACGAGGAGTGGAATTGCTGGGTCATGCAGTAGTTTTAGTTTTTTGAAAAACTTTCATACTGTCTTCCATGGTGGCTACACCAGTTTACATTCCCACCAACCAGTGTACCAAAGTTCCTTTTTTTCCACAGCATTGCTGGTGTTTGTTACTTCTGTCCTTTTTGATGGTAGCCATTCTGACAGGTGTAAGGTGATATCTCGTGGTTTTGATTTGCATTTCCCTGATGATTAGTAATATGGAGCATCTTTTCAGGTGCCTACTGGCCTTTGCATTTTCTCTTTGGGAAAATGTTTATTCAATTCAGCTCATTATTAAATTAGATTATTTTTTATGTTGAGTTATGTGAACTGTTTATATATGTTGAATATTAACATCCCTTATTAGTCATATCATTTGCAAATATTTTCTCCCATTCAGTAGGTTATTGTTCAGTTTTATTGATGGTTTCCTTTGCTAAGCAAAAGCTTTTAAGTCTGATTGGTCCCACTTGTTTATTTTTGCTTTTATTTCCTTTCCTTCAGGAGACAGATACAAAAATATATTGCTCCCATAAGTCAAAGAGTATTTGCCTTTGTTTTCCTTTAGGAATTTTATGGGTTTCCAGTCTTATATTTAGGTCTTTAATCCATTTTGAATTTATATTTGTATATGGTGTTAAAAAATGTTCTAGTTTCATTCTTTTGCATGTAACCCTCCAGTTTTCTCAGCAACACTTAATGAAGAGATTGGCTTTTTCTCTGTTGTATATCCTTGCCTCTTTTGTCATAGATTCAGTTCAGTTCAGTTCAGTCGCTCAGTCGTGTCCAACTCTCCGCGACCCCATGAATCACAGCACGCCAGGCCTCCCTGTCCATCACCAACTCCCGGAGTTCACCCAAACTCATGTCCACAGAGTCGGTGATGCCATCCAGCCATCTCATTCTCGGTCGTCCCCTTCTCCTCCCGCCCCCAACCTTTCCCAGCATCACAGTCTTTTCCAGAGGGTCAACTCGTCGCATAAGGTGGACAAATTATTGCAGTTTCAGCTTTAGCATCAGTCCTTCCAATGAACACCCAGGATTGATCTCCTTTAGAATGGACTGGTTGGATCTCCTTGCAGTACAGGGACTCTGAAGAGTCTTCTCCAGCACCACAGTTCAAAAGCATCAATTCTTCGCTGATCAGCCTTCTTCACAGTCCAACTCTCACATCCATACATGACCACTGGAAAAACCATAGCCTTGACTAGACGGATCTTGGTTGGCAAAGTAATGTCTCTGCTTTTTAATATACTATCAAGGTTGGTCATAACTTTCCTTCCAAGGAGTAAGCGTCTTTTAATTTCATGGCTGCAGTCAGCATCTGCAGTGATTTTGGAGCCCCCAAAAATAAAGTCTGACACTGTTTCCACTGTTTTTCCATCTATTTCCCATGAAGTGATGGAACCAGATGCCATGATCTTAGTTTTCTGAATGTTGAGCTTCAAGCCAACCTTTTCACTCCCTTCTTTCACTTTCATCAAGAGGCTTTTGAGTTCCTCTTCACTTTCTGCCATAAGGGTGGTGTCATCTGCATATCTGAGGTTATTGATATTTCTCCCAGCAATCTTGATTCCAGCTTGTGCTTCTTCCAGCCCAGCGTTCCTCATGATGTACTCTGCATATAAGTTAAATAAGCAAGGTGACAGTGTACAGCCTTGATGTACTCCTTTTCCTATTTGGAACCAGTCTGTTTTTCCATGTCCAGTTCTAACTGTTGCTTCCTGACCTGCATACAGGTTTCTCAAGAGGCAGGTCAGGTGGTCTGGGATTCCCATCTCTTTCAGAATGTTCCACAGTTTATTGTGATCCACACAGTCAAAGGCTTTGGCATAGTCAATGAAGCAGAAATAGATGCTCTTCTGGAACTCTCTTGCTTTCTCCATGATCCAGCGGATGTTGGCAATTTGATCTCTGGTGCCTCTGCCTTTTCTAAAACCTGCTTGAACATCTGGGAGTTCACGGTTCACATATTGCTGAAGCCTGGCTTGGAGAATTTTGAGCATGACTTTACTAGCGTGTGAGATGAGTGCAATTGTGCGGTAGTTTGAGCATTCTTTGGCATTGCCTTTCTTTGGGATTGGAATGAAGACTGACCTTTTCCAGTCCTGTGGCCACTGCTGAGTTTTCCAAATTTGCTGGCATATTGAGTGCAGCACTTTCACAGCATCATCTTTCAAGATTTGAAATAGCTCAACTGGAATTCCATCACCTCCACTAGCTTTGTTCGTAGTGATGCTTTCTAAGGCCCACTTAACTTCACATTCCAAGATGTCTGGCTCTAGGTCAGTGATCATGTTATTGTGACTATCTTGGTCGTGAAGATCTTTTTTGTACAGTTTTTCAGTGTATTCTTGCCACCTCTTAATATCTTCTGCTTCTGTGAGGTCCACACCATTTCTGTCCTTTATTGTCCTTTATCCATCTTTGCATGAAATGGTCCCTTGCAATCTCTAATTTTCTTGAAGAGATCTCTTGTTTTTCTTATTGTGTTGTTTTCTTCTATTTCTTTGCATTGATCACTGAGGAAGGCTTTCTTATCTCTCCTTGCTGTTCTCTGGAACTCTGCATTCAGATGCTTATCTTTCCTTTTCTCCTTTGCTTTTTGCTTCTCTTCTTTTCACAGCTATTTATAAGGCCTCCCCAGACAGCCATTTTGCTTGTTTGCATTTCTTTTCCATGGGGATGGTCTTGGTCCCTGTCTCCTGTACAATGTCATGAACCTCCGTCCAGAGTTCATCAGGCACTCTATCTATCAGATCTAGTCCCTTAAATCTATTTCTCACTTCCACTGTATAATCATAAGGGATTTGATTTAGGTCATATCTGAATGGTCTAGTGGTTTTCCCTACTTTCTTCAATTTAAGTCTGAATTTGGCAATAAGGAGCTCATGATCTGAGCCACAGTCAGCTCCTGGTCTTGTTTTTGCTAACTGTATAGAGCTTCTCCATCTTTGGCTGCAAAGAATATAATCAGTCTGATTTCGGTGTTGTCCATCTGGTGATATCCATGTGTAGAGTCTTCTCTTGTGTTGTTGGAAGAGGGTGTTTGCTATGACCATTGCGTTCTCTTGACAAAACTCTATTAGCCTTTGCCCTGCTTCATTCCATGCTCCAAGGCCAAATTTGCCTGTTACTCCAGGTGTTTCTTGACTTCCTACTTTTGCATTCCAGTCCCCTATGATGAAAAGGACATCTTTTTTGGGTGTTAGTTCTAAAAGGTCTTGTAGGTGTTCATAGAACCGTTCAACTTCGGCTTCTTCAGCATTACTTGTTGGGGCATAGGCCTGGATTACTGTAATAGTGAATGGTTTGCCTTGGAAACGAACAGAAATCATTCTGTCGTTTTTAAGATTGCATCCAAGTACTGCATTTCGGACTCTTTTGTTGACCATGATGGCTACTCCATTTCTTCTAAGGGATTCCTGCCCACAGTAGTAGATATAATGGTCATCTGAGTTAAATTCACCCATTCCAGTCCATTTTAGTTCACTGATTGCTAGAATGTCTATGTTCACTCTTGCCATCTCCTGTTTGACCACTTCCAATTTGCCTTGATTCATGGACCTAACATTCCAGGTTCCTATGCAATATTGCTCTTTACAGCACCGGATTAATTGACCATAAATGTGTGGGTTTAAGGAATTTCCAGTTTCTGGTGATGTAAGTTGGAGGAAGAATCCAAAGAAATCTTCAAAGTGATAGGAGTGCAAATTATAGGTTTTTGTGACTTTTAAGCAGAAGTTTATGGTTATCCTGCCTAAACTGGATTTGATAACAATTTTTTAGTGCTTCATCTTTATTGGGTCATTTATTTCAATTTAATTTTTTATAGAAACTTCCGTTCTTGTACTCATTGTACTGATTGACATAATGTTTAATCAAACTACATAACTGTAGTACAATTATTAGTATAAACAAACTTGGGAGTAAATTCCTCTGACTCCTTGTAAATATGCAGCTCTAAATAAAGGGGAAAGAAAGGTGTGGTTGTACTAGAGAACAGCCATCTAGCTGCAAACATTTTGTGTCATTGGTATTATTCTTTTCTGCAGAGGCAGTGGAAGGAATCTGTCAGTTAGGTAGAGGTCATTTTAGGGCATCCATATTAATCTTTACAACTCTGCAAGAAGGTAATTTCATCTCTGTTTCAGAAGGGAGACCTGGTTTGCCCAAGATCCCCCTTCTAGCTTATTAATGAATCAACACTGGAACCAAATACAGTCATCCCATAAAGCTGTGAGACCTCTCTTTTAACTGAATTTTACTTCATGGATTGCCCATGCTTCATGAACTAGTATATAGACTTCTGCAATAAGAAATAATGTTTCTGGCTCCCTTAATTATTTTCCTCATGAAGAACATGAAGCAGTAACTTTTTTCTCCCCCAGATTTGGCTGTATCTGGATGTTCTCTCACTTTTGTCTTCAGGTCACAATTCACTTGGTCAGTTAACTTGCCCCTGAGCAAACATTATCTTTCTGTTTCTTAAAAGGTATACTGTATCCCTACCCAGGAGGTTGAATTCTAAGCCATTATCTAAAAGCTAAATCTTATTTTCAGAGATACGTCACCATTTGTTCTTGTCTTATTTCTTCCTTTCTTTTTGAAAGCTACAGCCCATTCCTCCAACTCTCCTGATTTCTTCTCCATGACTAACTTATATTTCATGATGCTTCTTTTCTTTTAATGGTGCCTTTCATCCCTAAATAAATCAGCATGAGCACAACATAGGTTTGATGAGCCTTTACACTTTATATGTAAATGTGTGTACTGACTAGGCACATCCAGTGCATATACATTCTCGAAGAAGTTATCACCACCATTACCACTTCTCTTATCTCCCACATGCTTCAGAAGTCCCTGTTACTCGTTTGTGTTTTCTTTCCAGAAGGCCTGTTCCAAGTACTGGGACAAGTGTGGTCACTATACAGAGTTTCCATGGTGGGGAGTCAGAACAGGTCTCTAACACACTTCCTTGTAGAGTTAGTTTGATTTTCATACTTTCGGGCTTTGTATTTTTTATGAAAATTCCAGTCCTTAAGACTCCTTGGATTAAATTTTAGCAAACTGCTTGAATAAATTGCCTGATCTCTCAGATTTTAATAGTTTTTTAAGCCACCTCTTTCTTTCATGATCCATGTTAAATTCTCTGCAGGCATCATGAGTTTTCATCATTGCTAGGTTTCTACTATCCTTTCTCTAATTAGATATCAGATTGTTCAGTTCAGTTCAGTTGCTCAGTCGTGTCCGACTCTGTGACCCCATGGACTACAACACGCTAAGCTTCCCTGTCCATTACCAACTCTCTGAGATTACTGAAACTCATGTCCATTGAGTTGGTGATGGTGTCCAACCATCTCGTCCTGTGTTGACTCCTGCCTTCAATCTTTCCCAGCATCAGGGTCTTTTCCGATGAGTCAGTTCTTCACATCAGATGGCCAAAGTATTGGAATTTCAGCTTCAGCATCAGTTCTTCCAATGAATATTCAGGACTGATTTCCTTTAGGATGGACTGGTTGGATCTCCTTGCAGTCCAAGGGACTCTCAAGAGTCTTCTCCAACACCACATTTCCAAAGCATCAATTCTTTGGCACTCAGCTTTCTTTATGGTCCAACTCTTACATCCATACTTGACTATGGATTACATCCATAGCTTTGACTAGATGGATCTTTGTTGGGAAAGTAATGTCTCTGCTTTTTAATATGCTGTCTAGGTTGGTTATAGCTTTATTATCAGATTATAATTCATTTAAAAAAACATAGGAACTCATGAGGCATAAATAGAGAAACCCTCATCTTTTCTACTTTCTAACTTCTGCTATAGGGACAGATTAATTTTCCGATTAAGACTCTGAGCTGAAATTTGAGGCAATTGATTCAGCAGCACTCCCTCCAAATCCATACCTTGCACAGGCTTCTGTGTATCAGCAAATGGCTTCTTCCTCCTTTCAGTTATTGCAGACAAAATCTTTGCAGTCATTATCTTTTTTCTCATACTCTAACCAGTTGATTTTCAACTCTTGCATGTCTTTCCTTCAAAATATATCCAGAATATGATTACTCTTCACTACTTCTACTCCATGACAAATGAATAAACTCCAGGAGGAGCCCCTGTGTCCATCAGCCTATCTGAATTATAAGCCATCTACTGTGGTCTTTCCATTTCTCATATAAAATCTTGACATAAAGTCTGATTAGCAAGATGGGTCCTGCTTCACACTGCCTTGTCTCACTTTCTGTTGTTCTTTATTTGCTTTGATATCAGAAAAAAAAAGTTTCAAGACACTATTAGGTTAGTGATAGTATGAGTTAAGACCCAAGAACTGCTTCCAAGAAAAGGACTCAACTCTTACCAGCTGGGTATCTCTGTGTTTACAGACATGTGCGAATTTAAAGATGAGAGGAAGAGAAAGAGAAGCAAAGTGTTTTTGTAAAATTCTTTTTTCAAGTTGAGGGGCAATTTTGTATAAGGGGTAAAGAATATAGAATGGAGAGCCAATGAGCCTTGGTCTGAATCCTGCCAGTAGCCATGTGACCCTGGGATTTTTTCCCCCCAGTTTTATTGAGAAATAATGACATATGTTACTGTAAATTTAAGATGTACAATAAGATGATTTCATTTACATGCATTGTGAAATGATTACCACAATAGGTTTAGTTAACATCCATCAACTCATGTAGATACAATAAGAAGAAAAAAATTTCTCTCTTTGTGGTGAGAACTAGAATCTATTCTCTTAACCAACTTTCCTATGAATCATATAGCAATGTTAAGTATAGTTACTGTGTTACTATGTTAAATCCCCAGTGCTTGCTTACTGAATAACTGTAAGTTTGTACCTTTTGACCCCTTTCCTCCAATTCTGCCCAACCCCAATCCCCACCTCTGGTAACCACAAATCTAACCTCTTTTTCTATGAGTTTTTCCTTGTTCATTTTGTATTAGATTCCACACATAAGTGAGATCATACGGTATTTGTCTTTCCTTGTCTGACTGATTTCAATTTCCATAAAGTCTTAAAGGTTCATCCATGTTGTCACAAATGGTAGAATTTCCTCATTTTTTATGACTGAATAATAGTCCATTGTATATTCCACAACTTCTTTATCCATTCATCTATTGATGGACACTTGTTTCCATGTAATGCTTCTGTGAACATGGGGTACAGATATCTCTTTGAATTAGTGTTTTTATTTCCTTTGGATATATTCCCAGAAGTGGAATTGCTGGATCACATCATAGTTCTATTTTTAACTTTTTGAAGAGCTTCCATGCTATTTTCTATTGTGGCTGCAGTACAGAAAATTCTGAAGCTTCTCTTTGTTTCAGTTGCCTTTTTGAGATGGGAGTAAAACTGACTTTTGCCTTATTACATATGGTTGTTATGGTTAGAAGATTAGGTAAGTTTGTACATATAAAGGAATTAAATAATCTTAATACAGAATAAGTGTGCATTAAACAGCTTTTTTTTTTTTTTAAGAAAAAAAGCCAGTTTTCAAAGTAGCATTGTGGACCTTGAAATTCCTGGTGGCATAAGGAGCTATAAACGTTTTTGTGATGAACTATATATAGGAACCCATTTCCTTAGTTTAGAGTTCTCCTTCCTTGTGCAGTAGAGAACTGTTTAAAGGGACAGTGGCTACATATGAAGTGCCTTTGACTCCACAGAGTCACAAGGCCTGTTGTGAAATTTAGTCCAATAAAGCGCAACAAACACTCATTCTTTTATACCATTTATAAATGGTATAAAAAATAAAGCAACAACAAAGTCTACTCATTCTTTTCCTCCTTGCCGTACAACAAGATGGTGTGTGTTTGGACGAAGACAGTGGAGTTTGTTTTCAGAACAGCAGACTCGTCTGCAGTGTGCATTTTACAATTGACTGCACCTCAGACTTCAACTAGACCTTTCACTGGAGTCTGATAGAACTGACCATAAACGATAGTTACTGCCAAAGTTGCCATTCTTTACTCCACATCTTTTTTATAGAAACCCCATCTTAACTGCTTCTCAGAATTTGCTGTCCTTAATGTTCTTTTTTATATTAAAAATTTTTTTAATTGAAGAATAGTTGATTTACAATCTTAATGTTCTTTCTAAACCAACATCAAGGAATATGTAAACAAAGGCAGCAGCAGTTAGTTAACAAAGAATGAGGTATTCAGGGGTCTTGCCTATTGAGAATCGCCCAGCAACATGGGATGGAATAAATCAGGCCAGAGGCTGGGGTAGTTTTAATAAGCTCTTTTGTCCAACGCCCAACCAATTTGACTGATTTCTCTTTTCCTCATTATCTTTCTCTACTTCAGTGTTTGTTTGCTTGTCTAATTGTTTATTTTCCATTCCTCTACCCAGGATTTTTTTCCCCTCAGCTATGTCTGTTGTCCTTCCCCCACTACATTTTACCCTTTCCATCTGTACATTGTGGAAGAGAAGATAACCAAACCTTTATATTTTAAATTAGAATATTTCCTAAGTCCTCTGTTTTTCCCTCAGGATCTAAGATTGTTTTTAGGGGCACTGTGAACTTTTAGTGTGCTTGATGAGAGTGCTACTGCTTGTTTGGGTAGAATAAGTTTTCACTTGAAACTGTCCCTAGCATTGCAGGATAGTTAACACCCCTGACCTCAGTGCCAAGTGCCAGTGACCCAAAAATGCCTTCCCACATTTCCACACACCCCACAGAGCAGTGGTGGAGCCTCTGATTTAGAACCACTGCTTACTAACCTGTTAGAAGCATATCATCCCAATACTGAATTTGGCTGCTCATCATCAGCTGTTCTTTAAAATTTGATGGAGTGTCTTAGTTGCCAAAGTTTTTATGACTAGAGAAAAATCTATTACTTGAGCCATTAAAGCTGTGTCATTTAGACTATATCTGTCACTTTTCAAAATTCAAAGATGTTGGGAAAAGTAAGTTGTTTATTGGTGCTTTGCAGTGCTTAGTCACTCAGTCATGTCTGATTCTTTGTGACCCCCATGGACTGTAGCCCACCAGGCTCCTCTGTCCATGGGGATTCTCCAGGCAAGAATACTAGAGTGGGTTGCATGCCCTTCTCCAGGGGATCTTCCTTACCCAGGGATCAGACCTAGGTTTCCCTCATTGGAGGTGGATTCTTTACCATCTGAGTTACCAGGGAAGCTATATATACTTCATATATATATGTATATACACTTCATATATATGTATACTTCACATATATATATATATATATATATACACTTCATAAATATTAAATATCTTAAGGAAAACATTAGATTTTCATAAAGTTATTTGTTTATGAAATGAGTTGTAACTTTCTCAGAGTGTATTCATTTTTAATTTAGAGGATTAAAGTTTATAGCTCAGTCAGTAAAGAACCTGCTTGCAGTGCAGGAGACCCAGGTTTGATCCCTGGGTCAAGAAGATCCCCTGGAGAAAGAAATGGCAACCCACTCCAGTATTCTTGCCTGGAAAATCCTATGGACAGAGGAGCCTGATGGGCTACAGTTCATGGGGTCACAATAGTCGGACACGACTTAGTGACTAAACCACCACCATAGTACAAAGTGCACACACACTTTAGAATCTCTTGTACTAGTGATTTGTAAATCTGCACATTGAGTATAATGTTTTAGTTTATATTGTTATACAAATAATTATAAATTTCTTTTTTATATTTCAGAGAAAGCGATTTGAAGAAAACTGGGCACAGGTTCAGCAAAGCCAGGAAGAGAAACAGAAAAAAAAGTAAAAAGCAGAACAGTCATAATAAAATCATGGAGGAAAACTCATTTGAAACCTTAAATTATCTTACACCAGGAGATCAGGACCCATCTCAGAGTGAAGAGGAAGACTTAGAAGAGACCAAAAGGGAATCAGAGTGTTCCTTAACTGCTGGTCTGAGAAATGAAGTGGGAGATTTTGTGAATGTCCATAAGGATAAAAGACAGGAAGACATAAATTCTGAAAACAGTTTGCCAGATGTTATGTCTGTAGTTGAGTTGGACAGTCCACCAAAGAATTACATCCCTAAAGATAATAATGACTTGTTTCTAAGTTTGCCATTGATGCCAAATGAAAGTTCTGTTTCTTGTACAACAGTGACTCAAAATCTTTCCTATGTAGCAAGTGATGACTGTTCTGTCACAGAGGTAGAAAAGTGTATTGAAAATAGGAATATCATGACATTAAATACCCAGGACAAATTTGTTGAAGCCCCACGTTCATTTTTGCAGAAGGGAGAGATGGTAGATGAGAGTCTCTTGAATGAAACAAGTCCCTGCCATCAATATACATCCGGAACATCAGATAAACTTTTAAGAAAGGAACAAGCAGTAAATACAACTAAAAACAATAATTGGGCTTTTTTCTCAAATGATTTGTCTGATGGTGATTTACAGCTGGGCTCTGATAGACAACCCTATTTTGGTAGCTGGCCTGAGGGACCTCATAAGTTTATATGTGAACAGAGACCAAAGAAAGATAGACGGCAAAAGCTGGCTCATCCTGACAGCAGGGGACAGTTGATCAAATTGATCTCCACTTCGGAAGGGCCAGGAGACAGTGCAGAAACATTGATAGAAGAGAAGCTATTGATAGAAAATGAAGACTTGTCATCTCCAACTGAGAATATAGATTCAGTCATAGAAACAGAGACAAATATCTTTAAAAGCCACTTCTTTAAACTGGATATCCCGAAGAGTACCTTACATTCAACGGAGAATAAAAAGAGGAGGCAGAAAAGGATTTTCAGTTTGGCACCGAACTTTAACTTACTGGGACAGAGTCATACCAATGTAAAAGAAATGGGGAAATATGACTTGTTAACAGAAAGCCATGGACTAAAAGTTATTTTGAAAGAAGAAAAAGATGAAATTTCAGAAATAAATAATGAAGAGAATAAGCAACACATTATGACCTTCGATTATCATCCATCATGGTTTTACTTTGACATTTACTTTGATATTGTCAAAGATTCTCTTCTAAATGTTGGTGGACAGTTTTATTCTCATTACCTGCTATTTAATAGAGCAAGGCATTCTGTGTATTTTTACAGAAACCCCATTCCTTCTCTTATGCTACAGTATCCATCTAGCTTTTGGAAGATATCTTTTTCAGGCAAGAAACTGTTTTCAGCTTTCAACTCTCAGAGGAGAGTAGATGATAAACTAAATGATATAAGGTTTACTTCAGAAATTTTAAGTAGCCAGCCTGATACTTTGTACTCTTTTGGTGTCACGTCTGATCTTCACTCCTTAAATGAAAGTTTTGTTGAAAAGCTAAAGACATGGGAAGAATCGAAGCCTTTACTGTTCCTGCAAACTCAGGATAACCAAGATTTAACAAGCCCTGACTACTTTGATTCCCTTGAGCTACCATTATCACAGGAGTTTGCCTTTCAACTAGTAAAGCTTTTTGGATCTCCTGGAGTTCCAGTGGGTAAATTGAGTTTATTTGGTACAAATAAAAAGTCCAATTTAATATATGTGAGTAATTTTTGAGGTGTTTATACCTCGTGTTAGTGATTTCTTGCAGTTAACTGATCTTGCGGTGCTTTTCAGAGATGGAAGTGGAGGATGTATAGCAAATGGTACTTGATGGAGGCAAGGCCCCACTCCCACCACCAGGACGACCAGTAGTCTGAAATGTCTTTGAGCCTGTTGAATACTTGGACTCTCAATTTAAACAGACAGTAGGAAAAGTGAAGAATGAGACAGGCTAACAATGATTGGTAACAAATAGAGATGGACTGCTTTATCTTTGGAAAAATCTTTCTGCTTTCTACATTTCCCTTGTTTGGCATATGACCCTTTCTCATTCACAGTTGGGCTTATAGATAAGAGATTAGTAAAACAGTGAAAATAAGTGATGAAAAAACACCTGAAATCAGTTTAATTTTTAGAGACTGTCCGAGAAGGGTACTGAAAAGAAGGTTAGGAAGGATTCTGACTGGTTGACTTACTTTTTAAAATATTATAATTAATATTATTATAATATTATAAGTAAAAATTCTAAGTAAATTTCCTCTAAATAATATGCCTATTTAAGATGCTGAATATCTTAAAAAGTAAATGAAGAACATATCCCAATTTTTCCTTATCTGTAAGTCAGTTGCACATGTTAATGATTTCATGCAATTATATGTCCCTTTCCTTGGGGACAGAAGCTGTAAGAGCCAAGAAGTAAAGCTCCAGTCCCTGCATCCAATATCTTCCTGATAGTCTTTTTCTTCTGCACATACCATTGAGCCTGGGATTCTCTCACACTTTTAACTTCCATTGGTTTTTACTTTGCTCCTAAACTTCTGCTGTTTTCCACATATTTGGTTAACTCAGCTCAGACCCAAGATTGGTTAAATCTCAGAGTCTGAGGACTCACAACTATCAACCTGTTCTGGTCATTCTTACCATTTTTGTAAACTTTGTGAATAGTCACATCGTTACTGTTTGCTGCCATTTTCTATCCTCCTAGATGCACCAAAGAAATATACCAATTTTAAAAGTTAAATTGCATTTGCTTTTAAGCCAGGAATCTTATTCCTAAGTTCATATTCTGAAATTATATGCAAAATTCTTTGTGTCGTTTTGTGCCATTTTTCTGGGAGAAAGTCCTTAGATTTTATCAGGTTTTCAGGGATGTCTGTGACCCCAAAATGTTAGTAATCACTGCCTTAGATCAGCACCAGAAAGCATGAAAGCACTAGTGGGGAAAGATTCTAAACCTCCTCCCCTGAATGCACAATACCATTGTAATCAGCAATAATGACCCAGCATCCATTAATTAAGCTGTGGAAAGCTTATTTCCTCTATTTCTAGAGGAAATAGACCTCATTCATCAAGTAGCTTACCTTCTAAATGGGGAGACAAGACTAACACAAAACAAAATTATTGTGCGTAGAAAATATAAATGATAAACTTATAAATATTTTATGAGTGAGGTTAGCTGTGCCAAAGGGATTGTAGAAGAGAACATGGGTTTGTGGGTTTGTCTGGGATGGCTCTAAATGGGAGTGAATTGTAAACTGTGCTTGTATCATACAAATGTGACTTGAAAGGAAAACAGAGGGAAAGAATTTTACATTTGGGAATAGTGTATGCTTGAAAAATTCCCGCCTGGCTAATCCCATGGACAGAGGAGCCTGTCAGGCTGCAGTCCATGAGGTCGCAGAAATAGGACGGACCTCTTTGCGAAATGAGGTCTGAGCATGAGCACAAGATGCTTAAAAAAGGAAACGAGAGAACTCTTAAGTGGAGGCTGTAAACCAATTTGTTTACATCCGAAGGTTGAAGGAGCAAAGCTCTAGCGTATCTATGGCCTTGTCAATAAGACAGGGAACTTGAATTCTATTATTATGAAGTCTGTAGACACGGTAGGATTATATAGTAACCATATATCAGTTCAGTTCAGTTCAGTCGCTCAGTCGTGACCAACTCTTTGCGACCCCATGAATCACAGCACGCCAGGCCTCCCTGTCCGTCACCAACTCCCGGAGTTCACTCAAACTCATGTCCATCGAGTCATATATAGACTTGAAGAAACCAAGCTACTCATGTTGCTAGGGATGTGCGAGTATAGGAAGAATATCTCGTATGGTTTAACTTGGCTGATTTGTTTAGATCAATGTGTGGACTTGCTTATGAGTATCTTAATTGTGAGGATTTTTTCCCCCATACACTATGTGGAAGGAGCAATTTGCAAGAAGACTAAACTTGCTGTGCTTGCAATATCCTATACAATGTCTCAGGAAAGGTTGCCTACCTAAATTTTATGCCCTGTGACAGTACCACTTGAAGCTGCTGATGTGTCTATATTTGTGTTTACACGAGAATATGAACTAAGATACACATCACTTTACATATATATACATAAGTATTTTTATTGAGTCTGGGTAGTGTTTGCTAATAGGAATCTGAGACAAACTAATTCCTGCTTTAGCTGTCACTGAAATAGCTTCAAAACCAGGCTTTTATCATTATGGAGGTTTAGATATCATGTTTGCATATCTTCATATTCAGGGTAAAAATATGTGTGACAGGAGAGATGAAATTTGTTCTCTTCCCTCCCGCCCCCCAGAATCTTTGTTGCCAGAAGACTGTGTGGTTCCCCTCGACTGGAAGACACTGAAGATGATCTACCTACAGTGGAAGACATCAGTAGAGGTATATTTTTATGCTTTCAAAGATCTTCTCTAACTGGTTTCTCTTTATTATTAATTTTTCATGCAATTTTTAAAAGTTACTTTCCATTTATAGTTATTAGAAAATACTGGCTATACTTGGGTTGTACATTCTTTTTAAAATAATTTTATTTATTTATGTATTTATCTTTGGCTGCTCTGGGTCTTTGTTGCTGCATGTGGACTTTTTCTAGTTATGCAGAGCAGGGCCTACTTTCAGGTTGCAGTGTGTGGGTTCTCATTGCCATAGCTTTTCTTGTTTCAGAACCTATGGGCTCTAGAGCACAGGCTCAGTAGTTGTGCCTCACAGGCTTAGCTGCTCTGCAGCATGTGGAATCCTCCTGGACCAGGGGACCAAGCCCATGTCCCCTGCATTGGCAGGTGGATTTCCAACCACTGGAACACCAGGGGAGTCTGTATAATACATTCTTGGGCTTATCTTACACCCAGTAGTTTGTGCCTCCCACTTTTCCACCCTTATATTGAGCCTGCCTCCCATAACCACTAGTTTGTTCTCCGTATCTGAATCTGCTTCTTTTTTATTAATTAGTTTGTTGTATTTTTAGGTTCCACATACGATGTTTATAGTCTTTGTCTTTTCCTTTCTGATTTATTTCACTTAGCATAATGCCCGCTAACTGGTTTCTTAAAAAAAAAGAAATCCTATTCATCAAATGTAACATGAAGAGCTACATCCCTTGTATTTTTTTTTCTCATCTCTTGTATTAAATTAGAGAAAGGATGTATGTGAATGGTTGGATAATCTGTGCATGTTTCTTTCAATTAGTCCCAGAGAGAAAGTTGCATTTAACTCCCTAACGTTGTTGTAGTGTAGGCTGGTATAAGGGTCAATTGTGGGTGACTGAGGTGCCTGTTTTAGAAGAGTCATTTATTTTTCTTTACATCTTTTTCTTTTTTCCAGCCCTCAATCTTGTTATAATAGACTAACAGTTACAAATTAGATCCATATTTACTTGACTTGGAAGCACCTCATTATTGGTACGTTCTGGTGGTCCATGATGGTTCTGACAGGCTATTAATTTTCCAGGCAGCTGGAGGAGGACTGGCTGAGAAGGTTAGAAAGGTAACAGAGACTCTGGAAAAGCCAGTCCTCTGTATCATGCAATGAGGAGAGGCTGGAATTCTGTTTACGTTAGTTGGTAGTTACTTAAATGTGCCCAAGGGCAATGCTAGAGGTACATTTTGAAATAAATAGTAAAATCAAGGTTTAGGGAACCATGATAGAATTATATGTTCAGCATATCTTATCTTTTCATGTGGGAAAAGTAGATTCATTTGTGTGCTCAGGTAGTAAAACCAAATACATTAAAAAAAATTTCTTTCTCTTCATTTGCATGGAGACCTTGTTGCTACCTAAATACACACACACAAACACACACATGGATACTTTAAATGTTTAAACTGACATTTGTGTTTATTAGGTTTCTTTCTCATTTGGGGAGTGTTCCTATGTGAGTTAAGTGATGGTGCAAAACTTAACCCCCATGCCCTATATTAATCATATTATTATATGTATTTTAATTATAATTTCTAGAAAAGACAGAAGAAGATTGGTTAAAAAAAAAGCGAATTCCTTGAACTGTAAGTACAACTTATTCCGGAGACCTGTATATGATCAGAAGGAAATGGATGTTGACATTATTTGGTTGTAATAGCTCATATGTACAATTGAAGAATAAATAAAAAAAATGTAGTCTGTTACCATAGCAACCCTGTGTGCTGTTGCACATGTGATGTTTTTATTTCCTTTAAACGTAGATCTTTTTGTGAAATACACCAAGGCTTAGATTGTTGCTACCAAATTTATTTTCCAACTTTATTTGTTAGAATATATTTTAGAGCATTCTGTCAATACATAGTTTGTGATGAATTCTCTTCCCCACCCCGCCACAGATTGATATGTGATGAGGGCTGGGAATTAGGGATATAGGTTATATTTAAATATTAAAAGATTCTCTAGGAAAAGAGTTAAAATATGTAGACAAATGAATGTTATATTTTAAACTTGACACAAACTGACCTTAAAATAAACACATTGCACTTTTTTTTCAAATGCCTAAATTATGAAATAAACACAGCTGCTACTATTTCAGTATATATCTGCATTTGATAAGAATTGAATGTACTCTGCATTAACCTTATGTTTTCTTTTTTCATTATAACTCTTATTTCTAAGAGTATTCTGTGTTTCCATTTCTCAGCTAACTATAGAAACCCACATATACCCAGTGAAAGTACTTGTTTGTTTTAAACAAGGTTCTGCTGAAAGAAGGGGAAAGACTAAAGATTTGGGAGAAGAGATTAGAGATTTAAAAGAGTCACTAGAAAATGTGGGATAGATAGAAGAGGGGAAGAGATTCCAGAGAAAGGACATGAACAAATTCATTCATTTGTTCAGCAAGTGTTTATTGAGTTGCCTCAGTTTAGACATATTTCTACACACCGAGGATTTAGCAGTGAAAACTGACTTCATGGAGTTTATGTGAGGATTGAAGTTAGGAAGCAAGTGTTTACCTTTCCTCTCAATGTGACACCAGGATAAATAGCACACAATAAGCATGGGCATATCTGGCAGTGGCTAATTCGGCGGGTTTTTTCTGTCTGCTGATTTTGTGTCTAGGACACTTTGTGAACCATACTTTTGACTTTTGTGTTCATCTTTTACATTCAGGCTAAACTGACTGCCCTCTGTGAACCTCATAGAGCAGGCATCCCTAATTATTAGTCTTCTCTTGTTGGGGAATTTTATGAGTGCTGTATCTATGTATAGGATTTTTATAACTGTAATGAGAATGGGCCTTTTGGTTTTGTCTTTGCCATAATGATCAGTGGGCCTCAAGTGGTAAACAGAAATTTAAAAAGAAGGAAATAGCAAGAGATGTGGTTGGCTCTTGGAGCCTCAAATCCTCTTCCTGCTGGTGGCCAGAGTGTTTATACTGCCTCACTCCTTTAAGGAGCTGGGCAGCTTGCTGGAAAGAGCATGGGTTCCCATCTTGAAGCTCCTGCAGATCGGCTATGTGACCTTAAACAAATTGCCTTCTCAAAGTTGCGATTTTTTCACCTGAAAAAAAACCAGGTTTATACTAATCTTTCATGGGGATATTAAATCAGGATTAAATGAAATAACTTGTGCAAAGTTTTTGAAAAATAATAGGCTCTTAGTAAGGGTTAATTCCCTTCCCCTGAGTATCTTTGTTGGTTGCAGCTTTGATTTGAAATGCTCCTGGCAGAGCAATGTATTGACTTAATAAACTTGTTAACACATTTGCATGAATTAAGTGTATTTATTTTTAACTTTACAGTGTAAAAAGCTGGATCATCAGGGAATGGGACATAGAACAGGTTTTGATTTAGAAACAGAAGGTTAGGCAAAATCCAGAGGACAGGCTCTTGAATGAAGCAAGACCAGGCAGGGTGTGGGGGCTCTGGGGACAGTGTGAAATTCTGGATGCCGGCTATGGGGGCGCATAAATAGTCATGAGCTTGGGAAACTGACAACAAACTCCATTCCTGTCACTATTCTGTCTGGACTTACCTGGGCTTGTGTTTGTTTGCGGTTGAATTCTTCATCTTCCAGGTACCGTTGAAGATCCCGATCATCAAGAAAGAGAGCTCAGTGCCAACCCGAAGGATAATGTAGAGTGATATAGTCATTGGACTGAAATTGGTTTGAATAATCTGTTCAACTATTCTGATCAGTTTCCTGAATACTAATAAAAAACTCAGCAAAAGAGGTAATAACTTGAATAATTTATTATCTAATTTTAAAGATATTTGCCCTATTTTATTTCATGAAGAAAATAAGACCCAGGAAACTTGAGTAGATTATTTTTAAAATTGCATCAGAATAGAAGGATAGGCCCCTTTATCCAAATGTGGGTCCATGATTCCATTTCTAGAATTTCAAATCCAGAAAGCTCTGAAAACCAAAAGTTGTTTTGTTTTGTTTCTTAAATGTCTGGCATTAAAACTAAGTTGGCAGCAAAATTTGACTTAAACAGGTTAGTTGTACTCCTTATTTACCCCAGTTAGTGTGACTTTTCAGACATTTCACTGGAGAAATATTAATGTGTTTAATTACCAGGGCTGCCCTAGACCCCACTCAGAACTTTCTGAATTCTGAAACAATTCTGACCTCAAGGATTTTGGTTAGGGATTGTGGAACTTGCACTATACTACAGTAACTTATTTTTTATTATTGCTATTATTTTAGTTTAATTGTACTTAACAGATTTCAAATATGAAAATTCATATTTGAAAAACAAGGTGTGATTTCTCATTATTCAACATGTAGGCATTTATGTAATCCCTGTTTTCAGAAAGGGAGCATTGCTGCCTTATCTTACCTTCTACTCTTCTCATCCTGTTTTATCTTCTCCAGGGAATAAACCTCCAGGCTTCTCTAGAGGGCTGGCAGCTGCCTGACTGTGTGAATGTTTCTTTCTTAAACGGACTTTTAACTGACTTTCCTGTTTAGAGTCCCACCTCCAGCCCTGAATTTTCCAGTTCCTGAAATTTTAGGGGTTATGCAGAGTAAATGGTATTTCTTCTTGGCTTTCTATAATTCAAGTTTTGTTTCTTGTTTTTCCAAATTAGTTAATACTAGGCCTTTTGCTTTCCAGTTTTTAATTATTTTGTTGCTGTGATCTTTTTTCTTACAGTTTATATTAAAACTTAAAAATAATAATCATATCCCCTATTCTCCTAACACTCCCCCCCCTCCAAAAAAAAAAAGCCTCTACATTCTCCTGGGGTTTCAAAGAGAGAGTAGAAGCTAACTATTTGTATTCCATCTGCTTGGTTGGGAATTGAGTGTTTTATTTAAAATAGCTCAACATTTTCCCTAGTTCATTTTGTACAGTTTCAGTTTATCTTTCTGCTAGACCACAAGTCTGATCCAGACAGAGACCAAGGTCTCCAGTGTTTGGTTGAACTCCCTGAGATCTTGCTCTCTGCAGGCTCCTAGTGCTGTTGTGAAACTGGACTCACCTTTGGCCTAGAATGGGATGATTTCAGACAAGAGATGATCGGTATTAGAGTTGAAACACAGATGGCTGCAGTGGAGACTCTGGCATCTGGCAAATCTTTGCTTTCTTAGGGCCCTTCAGTAGCAACATTTACAGATTTCTAATGAATATACCACCATGGCTGTGCATAAGGGTAATAGTATAAATATTTAACAGTGAGTGTGACATGGCTAATGACCAATTCTGAGACTCTGTGCTGTATTGAAGCGTATCAGCTAACTATCCACCCAGGCTTGTACTTAGGGTCCAGGATGCCCCCAGCTTTCTCCAGCCACTGCCTTTATTACCTTGCCCTAATTTCCAGAATGAGCTATAGAAAAATGGGCTGGGACTACTTTCCCCACCTCCCAGGCTTCTTCAAAGCTAACACTCCTCAAGTGTCCCTATGCACAGTGGCAAATACTTGGTGCTGCAGAAACAGATTATGGTTATTGCCTTGGGAGAGGCGTATGACCTCAAATAGAGAGAGGGATGGGATGTAGGAGGCAGAGGTAATGTGAGGTTAGAATGAGCAAAGTCAGTCTTATCCAGAGAATATTTCTGTGTTGGCAGACTTATCCCAGGCCATCAAGTCCTGAGCATTTCCCGTCTTGATTCAGCCCAGCAGACACTGCATGACTGCCTTCCCATTGTCCCCCTTCCCTAACCTCTTCCAGCTCCCTGTATCCTTCATCCAGCTTCTAGGGGAAGGACGAGGGAAGAGCCAGGAAGGAGGAGTTTTAAGCAGAGAGGCGCTACCTCTGAATGGTCAAATAGTGCAGTGCAGACTGGTGGAAGGTGAAAACTGGAGGTGCTAGAGCAACGAGGGGTCCCCCAGAGAAACAGCTAAGCAGGCACAGATGGATGCTTTCCTATTCTTTCAATTCATGTCATATATACATATATATATATGTAACAAGGTAAAAATGTATATAAGACATATTTTTGAGTAAAAAATCAGATCAAAACTTTTGGTAGGGAAATCAGATAAAAGCTTTTGGTAGGGGAAGAAAGGACATAGAGTGAGAATTGAGAAGCTACTACCTCTGTATTTTAAATGGTTCTACTCTGTTACAGGGTCTGTGGTTACACCTCTTTGGAAGCTTCATCTTGGTTTCAGACTTTCTGCCATATGGCATCTCCAGGGGAGAAACCTGGGGCTGATTTGAGCATTCCAAATTGTGGAGTATTTGGAACTGTAGGTTCAAGAGTTAAATTTCTGGTTTCCATGAGCTCTTCCTGTGTACCCCCTTGTTTTTCCACATCTTGTTAAACAGTAATAATTAGAGAAAGATTTGAATGTTTCTTTACTTGCCTACTTCTAAGATTATTTTCTTTACCTCATCATAGCAATGGTTTGTAGGACAGCAAAGTGAGATTGTGCTGGTCATCATATTCTAGAGAAATGGAATAGAACTTTAGAGCTGAAAAACCTGGTTGGATGAACTGAGGGAATGAAGGAGTGTTAATCACAGGGATCCTCTGACCTGGGGTAGCTTCCTCTCTGGAGGCTGCCACCTTGTTAGGGCCAGTGAGGATCTGGCCGTAGACATTATCTGAGAGTACTGTGGCCCTCAGAACTGCTGATGTGGTCACTGACTGTGTTTACATTACTCCTCAGTTGAAGTTGTCTCTATCTTTGTTCAGTCTTAGTCTTTATAAAGCCCGTGCTCAGACTCATTTACTGAGAAGGCAGTTCAGGTTCATATACAATTATTGAGCACCTCTGAATGTCAGACGCAGTGTTAGCTCTTGGGGTGACAAGGGTGACAATGTCTTTGCCTTTGAACTTAGTCTAGTGGGAAGAAACAGGTGCACAAACAGCTTTAAACAAACTGTGGTTCTGAGGAATAAATTGGGGAAAACAGAGCCTATTGACTAGTTAAATCTGAGAGCTAAGAGAAAGGAGAAATGTCTAGGGTCACTTTCAGATACTGCCAGCCATTTTCTCCTCTTTCAGCTCTCCCTCCCTTGGATGTCACATACTCTTTTAGAATTCTGTTTGTCCCTTGTACTTTCTTTCAACAGATCCACTTTGCGGGGAGGTGGGGGGGTGCACACAGTCCTTAAGTGTGATCCCTGAGCCCCGACTTCATCTGTCTGCTCTATTCTCCATCTTCTCACAGGGCAGGAATTTCCAAAGCTCTGCCTCTAGCTCAAGACCTTTCTTCTAACAGCACACTCATATTTCCCAGCACCTATTTCATTGCTCTAGCTGCCACCTACACTGCAGTCTAAGTGTGCCCAAACTTCTAGTCGCCAAAGCTGTGTGTCCTCCTGCTGCCCTGTCCATGCTGCCTGGGACACCCTCTACAGAAGGAAATGGAAATGGACAGAAGTCTCGTGCAACACCGTCCAATAGAAATAAGTCAGCCACATACATAATTCAGACTTTTCTACTAGCCACATTAAAAAGCAAAAAGAAATAGATGAAATTAATTTTAATAATGTTAACCTAATGTACTCATCATACTATCATTTCAACACATGAATATAAAAGTTATTGAGATATTTTACTTTATTTTTTTCATATGGAACCTTCGAAATTCAGTATGTATTTTAATCTCACTTGAAAGTGAAAGTTGTTCAGTTGTGTCCAACTCTTTTCGACTCCATGGACTATACAGTCCATGGAATTCTCCATGCCAGAATACTGAAATGGGTAGCTGTTCCCTTCTCCAGGGGATCTTCCCAACCCGGGGATGGAACCCAGGTCTCCTGCATTGCAGGCAGATTCTTTACCAGCTGATCTACCAGGGATGCCCCAATCTCACCTGGATCAGTTATATTTCACGTGTGGCTTGTGACTCCTGTATTAGAGAACACAAGTCTAGAATGGAAAAGGTAGTATTTGAGGCTGGGCATAAAGTTCTTGTAAGAAGTATACTAGGATACATAGAAGTGTGATAGGATACATATATGATAAGCATCACTATTTTTATGATTCATCTATAGTCTCTGTTCCTTATGGTTTTCCCCTAATATTTAGAGAAGCTTTTGAAATTTCAGTGTTTCTCACCAGTGCTAAAAATCCTTGCTCCGATGCTGGGAAGGGATATGTCAAGAGAGAGTAGCTCACTTCCCTGTCCTCCCCTGCCCCTCCCTAGTAGAACCCCAAGAGGAAGGTGAAATTCTGAGCATAGACCCCCTCCCTACTTGGAGAGTGCCTTCCAGAGCTCATTGTGCAATTCCTGGGCTTTGTTTTAGAAGTAAGTTGCTTTTCTTCACAGTTCCTTTTTCAAAATTTTCTTACCTTAGCTGCCAGAAACAATGTATTTGCTTTACAATGGTTATTACAGCCCAAGCCTCCATATATCTGGGATTTTTCCAGGATGGTGTTAATTTTCAGTATTGTCTCTTTCAGTCCACGCTTATTGGATTTTAGTTCAGAAAATAGGATCTTTCTATCACACTGTTGAGTGTGAAATATTGGAAAGTACTGTGGTAATCAACCAACTGGCGCTCACCAGTTCCCGGAACTTAGAACTGAATTCTGGATGCTTCTCTCTAGTGTCAGTAGACTGCTCCTTTCCCTGGGGAGCTGAAATAGTTTCTGGGGAGACCAGTCTTTTCAGGCAACAAAGTGTGTACCTGGGCAGTAACCCTTCTTTCTCAGGAGGACTAGTTTATACTACTGTTCATAAATCTATCTGACTTTTAAGGGGTGCCTTGTTTTGAAGAAGAGATTTCTAAAGTTATGTAGAAGGAACAAAGCTTTCTAAGAATATTTTTGGCAGGCTGATAAGAATTAAAAAAAAGCGGGGGAGGGGATTATACAGGTCCTGGGAGAGTGGCATTAGCCATTGGGACACCCGTCAGATATTGGTGCTCACAAACTGGGGGTGACTATGGTTTTTACTGTTACAGTTCAAAACGCTGTTCACGTTCTCTTTGTCAACTAAAATTATTTCACTTTCAAGGCCTAGTGGGCGGTGGGATGGGGTAGGGCTTTTGCAGAAGGCTTGCCTTCCATGCGGGCGGCCCGGGGAAGTGCCCAGTGTCCCGCTTGGTGGGCCCAGGGCGACCGGCGCTGGGAGGTACGGGCTGGGCTGGAGGTGAGGGTGGGCGGTGGGAGGGGAGTGGAAGTCGGTCGCCGAGGTTTTCCCGGCTGTCAGTCTCCCAGCGTCCCCGGCTTTCCAGGTAGGGACGACCCCTCCCACGCAGCGCGGTTCGGGCGGGTGGGAAGGAGGGGCTGGGCTGCGAGCGCCCGCCCCTCCATCTATCACATGGCCGGAGAGCCACAAAAACAACAGCTTTGGCCAAGACCGTGACTTCAGGAAAGGGAACGCAGGGCTCTCTTCGCCAGCCCCCACCCCATGGAGGAGAGTTTTCTTGAATCCTTTGGGAGGCTGAGCCTACGGCAGCAGCCGCCGCCGCCGCCGCCTCGGCCGCCAGCCCCGCCGCCCCCGCGTGGGACACCTCCGCGCCGCCACAGCTTTCGAAAACACCTCTACCTCCTGCGAGGCCTTCCGGGCTCGGGGAAAACTACACTGGCCAGGTAATGATGCGCCGCGCGCCGAGTCCCCGCCGGGCTCCGGTCCAGCCCGCGCCTGCCGAGGGGAAGCCGGGGCACCTGGTTCCCGGCCGGGCCGCGGGCCTGAGACGCGGGGGCCCGTGCCGCGGGTTCCCAGGCTGCGCCCGCGCGGGAGAACTGTGGTCGGCACCGCGCCTGGCGCGAGCCCCCATAGTAGCGGACCCCCGCCAGCGGGGCTGGACGCCTTCGCCCCCACTCTCGCAGCCTACAGTCGGGGGCCCAAGGGCAGCCCTCTTCGGGAAAGCCCGATGGCGACTGCAGAGGAGACCGCCGGGCCGCCCGCTGGCGCGCAGGCACCCGCCACAGTGCGTCAACAGGCGTTTTAAACCGGACCGGAGACGCTCAGGGGCCGAGGGTCGGGGCCGGGCCAGGGCGCGCGATCGCGTAGAATATCTGGCGGGTGGAGGCAGCCCCGCGTGTGCATTGGCGACTGTGAAGGCGCACAGCTGCCCCGGGGAGGGGGTCGCGTGGCCTCGCAGGCCATCACCGACACAGCCTTTCAACTGTGCCCAAGGCGCCCAAATTAGTTTACCCGCGAATTGCGTCAGCGGCCCCCGTACCGGGTCAGCGTGAATGACACGGGCTTGTTGCCTTGGCCACCTTGCTAGGCCTGCAGCTCCAGCCTCAACTCCCACCACTCTGCAGCGTTGAACTGTTCTCTCCTTGGCTTTGCTGACGCTGGCCCGCCTGCCTGGTTTGCCTTTGCCTGGCTTGCCCTCCGCTGCCCTTTTCCTAACTGATTGCAACAGCGCTTTAAGACTCAAGTCTGTTACCCTCGTACTCTGGGCTCCTCCGCTTCCTGTTTACACCTCTGCTGCTGTGCTCAGTTTTGCACATGGTTTTGTTTATCCTGTAAGTTTCATGAAGGTGGGGGCCGTATCTTATCCTGCAAAAGCGCAGTGTCTGGCAGTAGTATGTGTTCAGTAGAAGTGGTCCCTGGCCCTCAAAGAGCTTTCCGTCTCACCAGAGACATAAGGCTAGCTAGCTGTAGAACCATGGGGGCTGGCCGTGGAACTGTGGAACCTTAGAAAAAGAATCCAGGTGGCAGCGTACCATCAGAAGCGGATTTGAATGGTACACAAAGAACGAAGGAGGAAGGGCTGGGTCCTTTAGGGTCAGGGAAAGATGACAGCCCTGGGGATGTGCTGCCAGTTTTAATTAGGATTCCTGGCTGATATGCCTTTAGCAAAACCTTATTGCTACATTTTCACAGATTCAAGGGACGGGTGACTTCCAAATGGCCATTGGTACCCTTTTCTAAGAACCACACACATTTCAATAGGTCTTTTCTCTGTCTGAGTGGAGAATGGGGAAGCCTTCCTGGAACCTGGCAGAACTTGGTTATTTTATGATACAGCCATGGTGGGTACATCTGTTACCAACCAAATACCTCTTGCAGTCAAGCCCTGTTCAGTTTTACTTTGGCCTTGCTGATCTCTGGCCTCCCACACACTGTGTCCAAGAAGGGAATAAACGTTTTTGGCCAGATTTTGTTTAGAGCTACCCAGAGGGGAGTAATACGGTGAGTGCAGGGTGCACAGAATTGAACAGCAGAAGTGGTGGGTTTTGGGCCTCACTTTCTTCATCTCCAAAGCTAGTGCGTTGGCCTGGTTGATCTTAAGGTCCCTCTGGCTCTAACATCTACACTTTTAGGATTTTAATTCCTGGTTGACTTTTGACTAAGCAGAAGACACCAGATAAGAGACCAGCTTATTAAAGAATGTCTCTCTAGGGATGGCTGCCATGAGCACTGGCCTGGAAGTCTGAAGATTGTGCCTTTAGATACTCATTGTCACCAGACGGTGACTTTGGACAGTCACCTCGCTTTTCTTTACTTTCCTTATAAGTGAATAGTAAGACAGAGATTAGGTTAGATGATTTACTGAAGATTTTTTTAGCTCTTAATTTCTAGTTGTAAGACTTAAGTGTTTTGTTACTAATGGCTAGGTAAAGAGCTCTGCACTTTGAGTCAATTTATGGCTTTCCTTTTTTTCTGGCCGCACCCAGTGGTTCATGGGCTCTTAGTTCCTGGAACAGGGATCGGGACTGTGCCTCTTCATTGGAAGTGCAGAATCTTAACTGCTGGACCACTGCTGCTGCTGCTGCTAAGTCGCTTCAATCGTGTCCGACTCTGTGCGACCCCATAGACGGCAGCCCACCAGGCTCCGCCGCCCCTGGGATTCTCCGGGCAAGAGCACTGGAGTGGGTCGCCATTTAGGGAAGTCCTAATTTATGGCTTCAAATCCAAGCTCTGCCATGGAATAGCTATGATCTCAACTCCTTAGTTTCCTTCCCTGTTAAACAGGGAAATCTGCTCCATCTACTTCAGAGGACTCCTGTGAGGATTACATCTGTGTGAAAGAACTTAAACCGCTGTATACATTTTAAAAGGCATTCATTTCTGCTGAAGATGTTGACCAACTGAGATCATCTTCATGGTGTTCCTGGGGAGAAGCCTGACTCTGAAGTGAAGGAGGCAGCTGGGAGCCGACGTTGTGAGTTCTGTTGATAGACTGGACATGAGCAATTCTGAGAACACAGAACTTTGGCCCTGCTTTGGGGTGGGCTGTGTATTTATATGGAAATTAGAGCAGGTAAGGATACAAGCCGCAGCTCAGCAAGGAGAGAGGCCTGCAGTGAGGATGCAGGACGTCACAGGCCATTTGTGGGGAGAGAAGGAGGATTGCAAATTGTTTTAAAAAAATACACGTAGGTAAGAAAGTAGTAAAAAGTAAGGCTATCTTATGTATTGTTGGATTCTGGATAATTCGTATTTTCATTATTCTATGTATATTCCAAATTTTATATAATGAGCATATTTTTCTTGAATCAGAAAAATAAAACTTAAAAAAAAATGGAGATGTTTTTACAAATGCGGGTTCATCTTTTTTTCTACTTTCATTTCTCATTTGATTAAAAAAATAAAAATGCTTTTGAAATTAGGCTCTGTCTGGTCTCCTGAATCAATGTTAGATTTCTGTGCTTTTCATCTGTATGTTTTCACACTTTGCAGGGACTGGAATGTGGAAAACATCTATTTAAATTCTTTGGGCATGTTAAAAAACAGTTGAAGTTTTTATCTGCCTTAAAATTTTTAAGTACATCAGAGTACTAAAAAATTAGCTTCCCTGCTATATGTGTTTTATCACCTCTGTTTCATTTAAAAAGCATTTCAAAAATAGGTTATTGTCATTAGCCTGTAAACTCTACTTCCAGGAATTCATCCTAAGGCAATAACTGGACAAATGCAAGAGATTAGAGGGCTGTTCAGCACAGAGTTTTGATGTCCTAGAAAAAAATGTGAGCCAACTTAAGTGTACAAAAATAGAGGATTGGCTTATAAGTCATGTGTCGTTAATGAAAGCATAGATGTACGTTTGACATATATGTTTTAATATACACAAAAATTCCATTTTCTGTTTTAGGAAATGTGTAAAAATTATTTAAAATTGTTGATTTTTAGGCAGTGGATAGAATACAGACTTTTGCCCCTGACTTTCTCATTTTTTCCATAACGCGTACATATTGTTTGTAAACTTTTTAAAGTTGAAAATAACTTTTTAAGTTAGCTGAAAGTAGTTTTATTCAATAACTTGGCTCGATAGACATAGGTTGTATGATGAAGCATTTATTAAATAACCAAGTAAATAAGTAATGTTTTATATAAAGGGCTTCCCTAGGGTTATTGTTGGCTTGGACATACCAGGAAGTCTTTTTAATTTGTAAGGAGAGTGATTTTAATTACTCAGGGCTATTAATTGTTTAATTATGAACTATTTTATTACATTTTATTAGCTTACAAACTAGTATAGATCATTTGATTGAACACCTCAGGTTCTTTTTCATTAAACTGGTGCTAATATTCCTTTAGTTAGTTAATTGTGAGGATTTAAGATACTGTGGTAAACAATCATCCTGTGATTATGAATGTGAAAGTACTGTAGAATGTGTGGGCTACATAAATACCAACTATTGTTAATTATTCACTAGTCAACAATAGAAGTATTTCCTAAGTACTGATAAGACTATTAACACCTCAGATGGTAAAGAATCTGCCAGAAATGCGACCTGGGTTCAATCCAGGGTTGGGAAGATCCCCTGGAAGAGGGCTTGGCAACCCACTCCAGTATTCTTGCCTGGTGAATCCCCATTGACAGAGGAGCCTGGTGGGCTGCAGTCCATGGTTTCTCAAAGAATTGGACACGACTAAGTGACTAAGCACAGTAAGGTATAGGTTGAGAGAAGGAGCCTGCATGAGACTAATGAGTGGAAGATAGTAACCAGCACACTGCTGTGGGTAAGTAAAGTCTCATGGGAAATAGCCTCTTCTGTGCTCGTGATGGTCAAGGCCAGTGGAGTCACTGAGGATGGTTATTAGGAAGATAGGATAATTAGGGAAGAGTTAGTCTCCTCTATGTAGAGGTGTTCTCAAGCTGGGCTTGAAGACCAGGAGGATGTCTGAAGACCAGAAAGCCAAGAAAAAGGATTAACATCATACATAAAAAGATGGAGATGGGAAAGACCTGAGTGTTCTAGGCTCACAAGGAGCAGGGTTTGATTGCAGTGAATTGTTCATATTGAGTGTGTTTGTTAGGTAACCCCAGGGCCAGACCATGGAGAATGTTAAAAAGCTGGATAAAAAAGTATAGGATTGAGAGAAGAAATAGAATTCCAAGAATTCCAATTTTTACCCTCAGCAGGTGATCCAGAACTATTTGTTTCCACAGCTGAACTGATATACTGATGTATACTCATTTGGATCTGCACCTGTTCTTTCCTCTGACTTCAATGAAAACATCTGTGGACTTCTGTTTACTGCTGTGCTTTTTTCTGTGTGTGTGTGTAATGTCCCCACCCCCCCCGCCCGAGGACATTTTAACCGTTTTCTAAGTGTCCAATTCAGTGCTATTAATTATGTGATATGCTGTTATCACCACTGTCTTTTATAAAAATTTTTTATCACCACAAACAGAAACTCTGTACCCATTAAGCAATGCCTCTCCCCTCCCCTCAGCTCCTGGTAACTTACCTCTGATCTGTTTTCTGTTTCTGTATTTGATTACTCTAGATACCTTATGAAAAGGGAATCATATGGTATCTGTCCTTTTGTGTATGGCTTATTTCACTTAGCTTAATGTTTTCAGGGTTTATCTATGTTATAGCATGTGTCAGAATCTCATTACTTTGTGACTGAATAAATATTATCTTACATGAATATATGTAGACTAAAATGTCCTTTTGAAATGGCAAGTTTAGGGTAGTCTTTTTTTTTTTTAATAGTCTTGTTTGAAAAATTAAAAGTTCTCAACCTTAAGTCAGTTCCTGCATTTTTTAAAAAAATCTTTCAAGTATGAGTCAAAGCAAAGCCTGGGGACCATGCTTTATGATACACATCTTTTGCAATGTGCTAGTTTGTTTTGGCACCATCAAAAATGGTTTGTGATATGGACTCAGTAGGCTCAAAGAATGCTCACTGACAGCTGTCTTTTCTCCTTATTCATATGTCTGGACAACTTGGAATTTTCCATCAAGAGAAATACGTTTTCATTATTACTTGGCACCAGAGCTGTCCAAGGAGGTGAAAGGATGCTTTCCTGATGTGATGCAATGATAGAACAGAGATGGGGATGAAGGTACACTTTAAACCAAATGCAGTTTAAAAAAAATATGAGAAGCATTAGGAAGAGGGGTTAGTTAGGTTAACTAAGTAGTGAGTAATTAGACCCCAGAGTGTACTCGCTCCACAGTGCTCTGGACCATGGTGTTTTTAATCATGCGGCTAAGTGAAGTTGCTTAGTCGTGTCTGACTCTTTGCAACCCCATGGACTGTAGCCTGCCAGGCTCCTCTGTCCCTGGGATTTTCCAGACAAGAATACTGGAGTGGGCTGCCATTTCCTTCTCCAGGGGATCTTCCAAACCCAGGGATTGAACCCGGATCTCTTGCATTGTAGGCAGATGCTTTTACCATCTGAGCCACCAGGGAAGTCCCTCATAAGTAAAGGCAAGGTCAAAATAGTTTGTAGTATTCCAGATCTGTGTGTATGAAAATTAGAGCATCAGGCAGGTGAAACTCAGATTTTTAGCCACTCAGGTCTACTTGGAGAAGCTGCTGCTGCTGCTAAGTCACTTCAATTGTGTCCGACTCTGTGCGACCCCATAGACGGAAGCCCGCCAGGCTCCCCCATCCCTGGGCTTCTCCAGGCAAGAACACTGGAGTGGGTTGCCATTTCCTTCTCCAATGTGTGAAAGTGGAAAGTGAAAAGTGAAAGTGAAGTCGCTCAGTCGTGTCCGACCCTTAGCAACCCCACAGACTACAGCCAACCAGGCTCCTCCATCCATGGGATTTTCTAGGCAATAGTACTGGAGTGGCTTGCCATTGCCTTCTCCGCTTGGAGAAGCTACTGACTATATTTTTAGTGTTTTTTTTTTTTTCCTAAGGTACTTCCTGAATCTCCTCCCCAATGCTGAGAGTCCTTGCAGTGCCTCTCTCTGAAGGTTGTGAAGAAAGAGGACTATATATGCTACCTGTGTTCACGGAGAGTGAGAACACACAGTACAGTGTCTATGGTCATAGTCATTTACTAGAAAGGTAACAGGAGAATCACCACCACTATAGTCCTTGAGCTATTGGGGTATGGGAAGAAGATCCTACTGAATTGGGGCAATGTAATATCATAGGTGTGGTTATGATTAGAGAAGCAGTAGAAATAGAGAAGAAGAGAAATATTGGAGAAGGAAATGGCAACCCACTCCAGTGTTCTTGCCTGGAGAATCCCAGGGACGGGGGAGCCTGGTGGGCTGCCGTCTATGGGGTCGCACAGAGTTGGACATGACTGAAGCGACTTAGCAGCAGCAGCAGAAATAGAGAAAGAAACGAAAGGGGGAGAATATTTTCATAGGAAAATCTTAGGAAATGATCAGGAAGTTCTCACAGAGTTCATCTAGTCCAAGCTGAAGACACTAAACTCTAAGAAGTTATAATCTTTTAAAAAAATTTTATTGTAGTTGATTTACAATGTTGTGTTAATTTTTTCTGCACAGCAAAGTGACTCATATATATATGTATGTATTCTTTTTCACATTATTTTCCATTATAGTTTGTCACAGAATATTGAATATAGTTCTCTGTGTAGGACCTTGTTTATCCATCCTACACATAGTTGCCTCTGCCAATTCCAAACTCCCATTCTTTCCCTCCCCTCCCCCTTCCCCTTTGGTAACCACAAGTCTGTTCTGTATATCTGTTTTTCATAGATTGCATTGATTTGTATCATTATTTTAGATTCTGCATATAAATGATGTCATTTGGTATTTGTCTTTCTCTTTCTGACTTTGTTTAGTATGATGATCTTTAGGTCTGTCCATATTGCTGCAAATGGCATTATTTCAAGAAGTCATATATCTTGATCAAGGTCATAGGGATAAATTCTCATTTCTAATCAGACCTTTTTCTGCACCAAAGGAAGAGGCTAGTGAGAGTGACCTGATCAAAGTGTAATGAGGTTGATTTCAATATGTTGTGTAATGAAAAAAACTCGTGAAGACCCTATTAAAAGAGCTTAGTTTATCTGTATTTCAACTGTCACGGTAAGGAACCCACATGTTATTATGTGATTCCTTCTCTTCAGAGCATGACTGAGTTGACCAGCAAAGCATTGAACACAGGAGAAACCTGTGGCATTGCTGAATTCTCTGGAAAGTTGCTGTTCACATGCAAGACACTGAAAGGAATTTCTGCTGGAAACTGCAGTGGAGCCACTCTGGCACATGAGGGCTAACTGGGAGTCTGGTTTGGGATCTCATAAACATGCCCTGCTTTGGAGGCGAGAGTGAGCAGTAGGATGGCCTGGGAACTATTCACTGGAGTGCCCTTAGCCCCTGTGACTTGGCGGTGTCCATGAAGCTGGTGATGGCTGAGCTCCATCTGCCTAAGGGCAAGGCTCAGCCTTGGCATTGCAACATCAAGAAGATCAGCCACACCAGGCCCAAGATTTTTACAGCTATGGCTCCCTCCCCATTCTCAGGTTGCTGAGTTGCTGAACCTGTTTCCTGCCTCCCAGCTTAAAGTCATTGAGGAAGATTCCAATAACATCTAGAGGAAGTTCTGGAGTCTAGGAAGAATCCTCTTTCCCAGTCTCCTCTGGGGATAAACCTGAGGTTTTGGTAAAATTCTCAACACATAAAGAGTAAATAGAAATTCTCACATTCTTTTCACCCTATACAGAGTTTGGATAATTAAGGCAACAGAACCTGATATTTAAGAACCACTCATACACTTAGCAAATATCTGTCTCATGTAGAATAGAGCATTGAACAAAAAAGGACAAAAATCCCTGCCTTCATGCAACATATATTCTGTCAGAGAAAAAAAAATTTTTTTTTTCTGAAAAAAGAAAATTTAACACCTGCTCTACTGTTTCAAAAAAACTAAAATGTTTCCATTTCTATTCCACATGAGGATATACCCTCAGGAGATGTTCTACCTATTCACAAGGAGATGGGCACAGTGATGTTCACTGAAAGTTTTGTTTATGGTACAGAAAGTTTCAGACGACCTCAGTGTCACTAGGGAAGGAAGATAACTGGTTTAGTTTATAGCACTCAGTTAGTGGTTTGGCGTAAAGCTCTGAGGCCAGAAGCCTGGGCTTTAATCCCCGTGTGCCACACTCACTTGTCTTTTTTTTTTTCCCAGCTTTATTGAGGTGTAACTGACACATTATGTAATTTTAACTTGTATAATGTGTTGATTTGATACCTTCCTGTGTTGAAAAATGGTTACCTCTGTAGTCTTGGCTAACACCTCCATTGTGTCACATAATCACCATTTCTTTTCTGTGATGAGAACATATTAAGATCTACTCAGCAGCTTTCTGGTGCATAATACAGATCCCCAGAACTTAGTCATCTTTTACTTGGAAGTTTGTACCCTTTGACTGACATTTCCCACACCCTCAGCCCCTGGAAACCATCACTATACTCTGTTTCTATGAGTTTGACTTTTTTAGAGTCCACATATAAGTGAGGTCATACAGCATTTGTCTTTGTCTGATTTATTTCACTTAACATAATGACCTTAAAGTTCATTGATGTTGTCACAAATGGAAGGAGTTCCTTCTTTTTCCTGGCTGAAAAGTATCCCATTGCATATATTTACCACATTTATCCATTTGCCCACTGACAAACACTTGTTTTCATATTTTGGCTATTGTGAATAATGCTTTAGTAAACATGGGGAGTATACAGATAATTTGAAGATCCTGTTTTCATTTCCTTTGGGTGTAAACCAGAAGTGGGGTTACTGGATCTTATGGTAGTTCTATTTTTAATTTGTTGAGAAACCTCCATTCTGTTTTCCACAGAGGCTGCAATAATTTACTTTCCTTACTGTGCACAAGGATTTCCTTTTCTCCACATCTTCATCAACACTTTTAATTTCTTGTCTTGCTGATAATAGCCATTCTAACAGGTGTGAGGTGATAGTCTATTGGGATTTTGATTTGCATTTCCTTCATGATTAGCACTGTTGAGCATCTTTTTATGTACCTGTGTGCCATTTGTATGTCTTGGGAAAAACGTCTATTCAGATCCTCTGCTCTTTTTTTAATTGGATTTTTTTTTTTTTGCTAATGAGTTGTATGAGTTATTTACATATTTTGATTATTAATCCCGTATCAGATATATGATTTGGAAATATTTTCTTCCATTTGGTAAGTTCAGTTCAGTTGCTCAGTTGTGTCCTATGCTTTGTGACCCTATGGACTGCAGCACTCCAGGCTTCCCTGTCCAACAATCAACTCCCAAGCTTACTCATACACATGTCCTTTGAGTCGGTGATGCTATTTGGTAGATTGCCTTTTTATTTTGTTGATTGTTTCCTTTGCTGTGTAGAAGCTTTTCAGTTTGATGTAGCCTCTTTTACTGCTTTTTGATGTAATACCTAAAAACTGATTGCCAAGACCAGTGTCAAGGAGATTTTCCCCTACAATTTCTTCTAGGAGTTCTATGCTTCAGGTCTTATATTTAAGTCTTTAATTCATTTCAGGTGAGTGGCTTGAGAATAGGGATCCATTTTCATTCTGTTTTAACCACATAAAAGCTGAAATTTTAGATGGATTGAAGAGTGAAATATAATAGAACACAGATGAATATTTACATAATCTTGGGTTGGGAAAAACTGTTATAAATGTATTATCAAAGAAAGTAGAACATAAAAGATGAGTTCATGTAACTAAGAAAAGTTCTATTAATTGATACTTGTATGTTAGAGTTCATTTAAAAAGAAATTGAAGTACTTGATAAAGATTTTACAAATTCATTTAGCCATAAACCTCTTAATAAGGAAGTTTTATCAACAACCACAGGACATGAAAATGAAAATGCAGTTCACAAAAGAATATCTCTAAATGAGCAGCACACATAAGAGAAAATACTTGCTGAGAATCAAAGAAGTTGGGGACAAACTAAATACCTGACCACAGAGTATTGGTTAAGTAAATTATGGTTCATCCATATCAATAACTCATCAAAAATAATGGCATAATATGACCCAGCAATCCCACTGTTGAGCATGCACACTGAGGAAACCAGCATTGAAAGAGACACATGTACCCCAATGTTCATCACAGCACTGTTAACAATAGCTAGGACATGGAAGCAACTTAGATGTCTATTGACAGACGAATGGATAAGAAAGCTGTGGTACATATACACAATGGAATATTACTCAGCTATTAAAAAGAACACATTTGAATCAGTTCTAATGAGGTGGATGAAACTGGAGCCTATTATACAGAGTGAAGTAAGTCAGAAAAATACCAATACAGTCTATTAACACATATAAATGGAATTTAGAAAGATGGTAACAATGACCATATATGGGAGACAGCAAAAGAGACACAGATGGAAAGAACAGACTTTTGGACTCTATGGGAGAAAGCGAGGGTGGGATAATTTGAGAGAATAGCACTGAAACATGTATATTATCATATGTGAAATAGATCACCAGCCCAGGTTTGATGCATGAGACAGGGCGTTCAGGGCCGGTGCACTGGTACGACCCTGAGGGATGGGATGGGGAGGGAGGAGGGTGGGGGGTCCAGGATGGGGAACACATGTACACCCATGGCTGATTCATGTCAATGTATGGCAAAACCCACTACAATATTGTTAAGTAATTAAACTCCAATTAAATTAATTTTTTTTAAAAGAAAAAAATAATGGCACAGAATCATACTTCATGAGGTGGGAAATAGTTGCTATGGAAATGTTTGGTGAAAAGAAGTTGATATTCTTTGCATTATGTTTCTGTTTTTATGGAACAAAATATCAGATGAGAAAAAAAATTCTATTTCCTGGAAAGACAATCAAAATATTAGTAATTATTTTTAGGTTGAGGAATATAGGAACCTCTCCTGTTTCTCAGTTTTCTCTTCCAAAATATTTTGCCTTGAATATGTGTTACTTTCCTAATTAGAAAGGAAAAGTAGTATTTTTAAGGCTGGTGTAGACCAAGACACAGGAGCTAGCTTGAGGGGGCACTGCTGGGCAAATTTGGGACAATTTGAGCATCATAAAGAATGACGATGGTAAGCATTATTAAAAGGGGAAAGGGAAAGGGTGTTCTTCTTTACTACACAATGCCATCTAGTAAATACAGAAGAAATTACATGAAGTAATCAGTATTCTGCTATTCCCAGTATAATAACTCATTTGGCAGTGATCAGAAATGAATTAAAGCTCATTGAGGGAAAGATTGTTGGGGAATAGAATGTTACATGAGGCCTCTCATTACATCAACTCCCCCACCCCAACATGATGTAGTATCACAAGGGAAGCAATGCTAGCTGATGCCACCTGTTAGCCAAGTGATAAACTTAGCAGGATGGTAGAGACGGTCATCATGTGCAGTCAGGTACACAAACATCACCTCTGTATTTTCCTTCCAAAAATGTTTAATTTGGATCTAATTATGAGGAAATAACCAGGCTAATCCAGAATGTGGGGCATTCTTAAGCCAACTGACTAGATTATTCAAAAAGGGAAAGCAGGGTTCAAGAGAGAGGGGACAAGTATATACCTATGGCTGATTCATGTCAGTGTATGGCAGGAACCAACACAGTATTGTAAAGCAATTATCCTTCAATTAAAAGTAATTTTTTTAAAAAAAGGGAAACCAAAGAAGGCATGAGGACAGTTCTAGATTAAGTGACACTAAAGAGATGTTAATAACTAAATGCTGTACTTGAACCTGTGAAGATGATATTGGGACCATGAAGGAAATTTTAAATTAAAAAATCTGTTAACACTGGCTATTATAAATAGCTAAGGGCTTCCCTGGTGGCTCAGAGGTAAAGAATCCACTTGCAATGCAGGAGATTCAGGTTCGATTACTGACTCGGGAAGATCCCCTGGAAAATGAAATGGCTGCCCACTCCAGTGTTCTTGCCTGGGAAATCCCATGAACAGAGGAGCCTGGTGGGCTATAATCCGTGGGGTCAGAAAAGAGCTGTACACAACTGAGCAACTGAGCATGCATGCATTATAAATAGCTGTAATATAAAATTGTAATATAAATTAGTATATAATTTATGTATAGTATAATTTATAATTCCATTTTTAAGTTGTGATGTGATTATTTAGGATAATGTTCTTATTTATAGAAGATACTTGATAAAGCATTTAGGAACAAAGTATCATAGTGTCTGCAACTAAATATTTTTAAGTGGTACATCAAAAATACACATGTGAGAGACTTAAATGAGGCAAGATATTAACAACATTGTTAACAAAAATGTTAATAATGGAGGGTAAGGAGTGTTCATAGTGTTCTTTCAACTTATTTCTATAGTTTTGAACATTTTCTAAATATAAAAGGTTGTTGGGGGGAAAGTTTGCTGCTGCTGCTGCTAAGTCGCTTCAGTCGTGTCTGACTCTGTGCGACCCTGTAGACGGCAGCCCACCAGGCTTCCCCGTCCCTGGGATTCTCCAGGCAAGAACACTGGAGTGGGTTGCCATTTCCTTCTCCAATGCATAAAAGTGAAAAGTGAAAGTGAAGTTGCTCAGTTGTGTCCGACTCTTAGCGACCCCATGGACTGCAGCCTACCAGGCTCCTCCATCCATGGTTTTTTCCAGGCAAGAGTACTGGAATGGGATGCCATTGCCTTCTCTGGGGGGGGGAAATTTTAGGTGGAAATAAAAAGGTGAGGGAAAAATATGGAATAAATGAGACCTAAGGGATGTGGGGACCAAATGCAAAGTATGGATCTTGTTTAGCTCTTGATTCAAACAAACCAATTGTAGGAATATATTTATGAGACAATTGGGGAAATTTGAACACTGAAAAGATATTTGGTGAAATGAAGTATGAAGTAGATGAAGCAAAACCGGCCATATAACAATAATTGTTAAAGCTGGACCGTGGGTACCTGGGGAATGATTATGTTATTCTGTCTATTTTGCATGTTGGAAAATTCCAATAATAAGGGGTACAACTCAAAGTTACATACTAATGTTGGACTTTGTCAGTGAGTGGGTGAGTGACTAATAGACATCTAAATATATTCAAATGTTCTCTATTATTAAACAAAAAGAATTACACAAAAGAGTGATGTTATGAAATCAAGATTAGAACCTAAGTTACTCTCATAGTAGTGGTTTCAGGTGAGTTTGGGGGACACTGCAGAGGTGAAAATTATGTGGATGTAATTGTCTTTTTTTTCCCCTTTTATTTTCATTCTCTCAATTTCCCTAATGCATGAGGCTCCTGACCACCATAAAGAAAGCTAGAGCTGGGGCATTATGCTCATCACTTCTGAAGCTGATGGAATGGTATTTATTGCTTCCACTGAAGTTTGAGACTCTCAGGATTGCCTGTTTAATCAGTTCTTCATTTAGTTAGAGCTTTTAAGTCTTGCATGTATTCAAAATGTACCATGACTGCCAGTGCTGATTTAACATTCAGGTGAAGATAAAACAAGTTTTGAAGGAACGATCATTCAGCAAGTTAAAAAAATCCACTCTTTCATCTTCTCCAGTCCCCCAATTCCCTTAGAGTTGTAAAGGTGAAAAACGGTCCTATTTTTGCCTGCCTGTTTGTTAGAGGACCATATAGGTTATAGTCACGTGTCTTGGGAAATGATGAGCAGGTGGTTCAGCTTCATAGTGGTCCTGAACAACTTAACTTTTACTCTAAGGCAAAATTTTGCAAACAAGGCGATACTTTCTTTGCTGTGTTTTCTATTTTGCTTTCTAGAAGGGAATAGAATTCAAATAAAATGTGAATTGAACACATGCCTTAAAAAGTTGTGTTTTTTTAAGTGAAAAATTAGAGTATTAACTTCTAGTCGATAATATAAACCATATAGAGGAGATAAAGCTATGTCTATGAAAAGAAAAACTCCACTCTGAAAATGACAAAACCAAAGCTATAAGTGGCAGGCTTAATAGGAAAACAAATGAAGCCAGATTTAGAAGGGATATTTTAAGTTCTGGAACTAATATCCAGAGTTGCTTAGTATACAAAAGATAAGGAAAACAAGTTACACAATATTATTTAAACTCTGAATGAAGCTTTCATGTTTAGATAATATTGGTGAAAATAATTCAAAAACTGTAAAGCATTTACAAATATAAAATATGCACACCTGAAAATGCAGTTAGTGTTGCCCTTAGATTTTCTTCTAAGGTGTCTTTATAATAACTGTTTGCCCTGGAGGTTAACATTTGGATGTCTGATTTGAGCTTTTCAGTTTGAGTATCTACAGTCAAAAGACATTTACAAAGAAACCATGCAAATCTGTTTTATCAGATGTTTATGCTTGTCTTTCGTGTTCATTTCTGTACCTGTGGTGTATTTAAAATGGCCACATTTTCTTTGCCACCCCTCCTAGTATGTACACACTCCAGCGCACTTTACTATGATGGCATGTAAACAGTTTTGGTTGGAAAAGCTGACTTCATTTGTTATTATTAATAACAGTACCTTGTGTTTGTAAAGTACCTTACCTCTTGAAAAATGTTTTCCCATACCTCACCTCGTTTCATCCTTACTAGAAGCTCTGTTTGATAGGTCGTGATATTATACAAGTTTTCAGTCAGGAACACAGAAGCTTAGAAAGAGAGACCACATGACAGTAGTGGAAGAGTCAGGAATTGAACCTAAGTGTTTCAAGCAACTTAGGTGCTTTACTCAATTATCTGTGGTTTCAGTGCCTTATGCTCTTTCGATTAAAGAGAATTCTTGATGGAGAAGAACAAACAGCTGAATAGTTCTGTTTTCTTTTTACATTTCCTGCTTTTGTTATGTTCCAACGTTTTTTCCTTTTTTTTTTTTTTTATTTCTTATTTTTGGCTGCCTTGGGTCTTCGTTGCTGTGTGGGCTTTTGTCTAATTGTGGCAATCAGGGGCTACTCTCTAGTTGCAGTGCGCGGGCTTCTCATTGCAGTGGCTTCTTGTTGCAGAGCACAGGCTCTAGGCATGCTGGCTCAGCAGTTGTGGTGCACAGGCTTAGTTGCTCTGCAGCATGTGGAATCTTCCTGGTCCAGGAATCAAACCCACATCCCTTGCATTGGTAAATTCTTAACCACTGGATCACCAGGGAAGTCCTTCCTCCAACTTTTAAATATCTTTTTATTCTGAGCATGGCCATTTTGTTATGGACTGTATCTGCCTGGTGAATTCGTTTGAAGTTAGATTTACGCTGGGGAGCAACACAGGGAGAAGGGAGAGAACCATGTACTCATTGTGTCGGGCACTGCGCAAGGCGCTTCCCCAGGTTATTAGATAGTCATCCTCACTTAGCAGATGGGTGCTGTTACCCTCAGTTTTTACAGTTGAGGAAAGGAGGCTCAGAGATTTACTTTGTTACTGTCTAGCACAATAGCCATCTTCTCCCCCAAAAATGTCTGAATAAGGATTTCATGTGGAAATATCTTCTCTTTGAAGTTATTTTGTGCAAAACTTAATATGCTTTTTATCCCCCCCTGCTTTAAAGAGGGGACTTCATGATGCATTTTCTTTTTTTCTGTGTGTGATATTTTCATATTCAGAGAGAGATAGAAGTTTAGGAAAGCCTAGGGAATGTTGGATCTGCATCTTTTCTTCTACTGGTTTTAGAATTTGGTTTATGTCACTGCTAAAATGTTACCTGTTAGGGGTAGCATACGCATCACTTTTATCTACATTTCATACCTCAGCAAGAACCAGTGTCTCACATGGGTCCTTATGGAGAACAGAGCTCCAAGGCGAGGGGACCCAGCACAGGTAAGGGGGTGCAGGAAGGGGCTGCAGCAGGGGTACTTAGGCAGTGGTGCATCACAGAGGAATGTCAGTGAGGGCTGTGCCCACTCTTGTCACCCCTGCAGCGAAGCCTCCAGAGTTTCATCTAGAATCAGTTCTGGTAGCTGCAGAAATCAGCCCGGTGGTGACCAGCACTTGTTAAAGAGTTGGGCAACACACATAGTCCCCTCTCAGCCCTCTCCTTACCCCTATGAAGGAGGATACCTTCTAGAGAGAATCTCTCCTTTTAAAATGAATTTCAACAACTCAAACCTGATGGTCTCACAAGTATAAACTGCTAAATGTTAGAGATAGAAGGAAATGATTTATAGTATGAAAATGCATAGTCATAAAATAATTTCTTGTTTCCCCACTCTCCAGACAATTGCAACACGACTTTCCCAGAGCCCTGATTTTCAGCACGGATGATTTTTTCTTCAGGGAAGATGGTGCCTATGAGTTCAATCCTGACTTCCTGGAGGAAGCTCATGAGTGGAACCAGAAAAGAGGTGACAGATTCCTTTCCAAGCTCCTGGGAAGTCCTCTTGTGCACATAGATTATAGCTCCTGAAAAATGAAAAAAAATTTATGGAAGGAGCTTAATCTAAAGTTCTGCCATTTTTCTCTCTCAAACAGAATGCCAGAGTATAATCTCCCTAGATTCCAGGAAAAAGAAAATTATTGATAATGGGTTCTGAAATAGGTGGTATTAAAGTTGTGTAATGAGGACATCCTGTAATAAAAATAACAAAATATGGAGTACACTCGCCCTTCTGTGATTGTTGCATGTTGTTCACTGTTATATAACATTGTGTTGCAGCAAGAAAAGCAATGAGGAATGGCATATCCCCCATTATTATTGATAATACCAACCTCCACGCCTGGGAAATGAAGCCCTATGCAGTCATGGTAGGAAGAAGTATCATTCTGAATTTTCAGTTCTGGACATTTTGTGAGAAAGTTGAAACATTTGTTCTTTCTTCTTTTTTTGGTCTTCTGTGATCTCCTATTCGTTAATAATAGTTCTCCCAGGGATCAGGTAAAGAGGTTTTATTTTAGCATTTCTCTGCCGTTCAATGGCTGAAATTTGCTGAGATGCTAATACTACCTCAGGGTACATTTTAAAAATAGCCCTTGGTCTGAATTCTTGACAGCATTTCTGTCTTGGTTGTTTTCCTAAGGGAAGGCATACTTAGGAGCATCTGCTGAAACCTGCTGAGAAGTGTTGGACTAGGTGATGCCTCCAGTGGAGCTGTAGATGATGTTCCTAGGACAGTTCTGTCTTTGCCACGCTGGGGACTTCAGTACTGTGTGGTGATGCTGCTGCATGGGAGTTCCAGGGCAATGAATTTCTTAGTCTAAAAACAGATTCAGGAGTAACACTGTAACCTATTAAGATATTAGAATACAAATATAAATGCACATATAAAGGTAACAATTCAGCCGTCTACTGTCAAAACAGTCAGATAAATGAAGCAATGAGTACATTTTTCTTTATTTATGAAGTATGTCTGATATACTTTTCAGACATATTTCATCTTTTGTGCTAATACGTTTTCATTCCTTACTGCGTGTAATAAGGAGAAAAGATCCACAAACATACAGGGAGAGGAAGAAGACAGCTGATTATTCTCCCTACTTGACTAATTTTAAAGTGAATCTCTAAAACTGGCCTCATGGCAGCCTGTTTTTAAGACTTTTTTTATATTTTGGGCAGAGTAGCTTACATAGAGGTATGCTTTTGTCTAGATACTTTATCAGTTTTACTTAGGCCCAGACTGTGGGACTTTGCTGAATGTAGGAAAGAATGAGCATCAACTTTGTGGTTACTTCAGTTCATGGATCAGACATCCACTTAGAAGAAAAATGGACAGGGATGTGAAGAGTCAGGTTAATTAAGGCACAACTCAAAACCAAGAGGCAGTGGCTTAAGGGAAGTCATTTTACTTTTTATTTTCTAATTTCTAGACACGCATAATCTTTCCCAGCCATCCACGGCTACTACTAAGACACAGAAACTAAATATTTTCCACGTATGATATTTGATATCCTTCTGAAATTAGAATTGTCCATCTAAAAGACTGAAGAGGAAATCCCCTTACTTAGCCCATTTTATTCTGTATTTTATAACACAACAAATAGTAGTCATAACAGAAAGTTCAATTTGAGATAAAATAAGTAGTAGGAAGTTAATTAATGCAAAGAACATTTGATGTTTCCATGGAAATGGTAATCATTTTCTTAAACTCAAGGACATGTGGCACGGTGGATTGAGCCAAACTATGTGGCATGGATGGGAGAGCTACTTTTTGAAGGAAAGAATATTGTAAAGTATGTGGAAATCATTTTTATTTCCCAAGCTCTGTGTCTCTGGTACTCTCACTTTGTAAACCAAGGTGTGAGGACTAGCCCAAGGCACTTGACGACAGTGAATCTATGATAATCACATATACGGGACTTTGGGAAACCATTGGAGTTCACTGCTCATTCCTATAGGCAGGGAATTTAAAACTAGTTCCCCTATCTATCTTTTTAAAGTTTCAAAACAAAGAACTTTTTTCATTTTCCAACATAGTGGATAGAAGTACTGAAAATTTATCATTGGGAACCATAATATAATCTGAGAGTGGCTAAGTATGGATATGTACCAACTGTATTTGTTAACATAAATTAAGGCATTGAATTACTGGTTAAACAAAAGGAATGTTAGAAAAGATTTGTAGTAAATGTTAAATGGCAGCATAAACATTCCCAAACATACATACCATGTCTTCAATGTTTTATGTACTTTTGAAAAATCAGGCACTTGAAAATAACTATGAAGTTATATTCCGAGAACCTGACACTCGCTGGAAATTCAACGTTCAAGAGTTAGCAAGGTACTTCTTTGTTTTTCTAGCTCCTCATTATGTATCCTGCTATTTTCAGGTATTTCAGACCGAACAAAAGAATCTTTTCAGGCTGGAAATGGACATGGTAGTTTTCAGGCCAGAAATGGTAATTCTTGGAAATTGATAACTTTGGAATTATTAATGTGAAAGACTTTACTTTGGGGTCAATTTTCTATTATAATGCTAAACGCTAAATCTTGGCTTGGACTTGGTCCTCAAAAAGGACATATTTAACATTCTGCTAAAATGCTTCTTCATTATTGGACATTTAAAAGCACTTTGCTCTGCATGGATTGCACTTGTGAGTGGTGTTTTTGCACTTAGGCTAAACAAAGACCTTCAGATATTGAACAGTCTGAGGTTCATTTATGGTCTAGATGCCGCTTCTAGTTTGTAAAGCAATAAATGTCCAAATAATACTAACTTGTTGATTGAATGCATGGAGTTCTGATAATTCACCATCTGTGCTATTTGGTAATGTCAATGATTTAAAGTAACCAGTGAGGTCAGAATTTACTTTTTAGGAATAAGTCTAATTCATCTTATGGTTACAAGCAGATAGTGTTTCCCAAGGGATGTGTGAATCACCTCTGTCAGAATCACCTGAGGTGATTGTTAAAATCCTAGTTCATGGGGCATCCCTGGTCCAGTGGTTAAGAATCTGCCTTGCAATGCAAGGGATGCTGATTTGATCCCTGGTCCGGGAGGATCCTACGTGCTGCAGAGCAGTAAGCACAGGCATCACAACTACTACGTCTGGGAGCTGTATCCACCGAGTCCGTATGTCCCAACTGCTGAAGCCACACGCCTGGAGCCTGTGCTCTGCAACACAAGAAACCACTGCCACGAGAGGCCTGTGCCCCGCTACTAGAGAAAGCCCCTGTACTGTGGCAACAAAGACCCACCACAGCCAAAAAAATAAATAATAAATATTTTTAAAAGTCCTAGTTCATGGACCCCATTCCTAGTTGAAATCTCTGATAATTACATTTCAAAACTATATCCCCAGTTGATTCTCATGTCCATGAGAATTGAAGAATGTTGTTTTAATAAGGATCTAGAAGTATCTAGGACTGATGTAAGTGATTATAGATATATGCATAACAAATTGGCAAACACATAAGAAGAGCTCATGGTACTGTCTTATGTTTTGAAGCACAGAATTGAGATTTCCAGAAACAGCATTTTTTTGATATTTAAGCTCTTTGCTAGCCTCAGGGTAGTTTGGAGGTGTGAAGGGCTGCATGAAACACAGTTGAGCTGAATGATAACTGCTTAACACGATGTTTTGCTTTTGTCAGAGTTCCATCCTGAGAATAGGGAGTGCATATCTGTGTAATAATATAGGACTTATAAAATACAAATACTTGTAAAATATAACTCATTTTGATATGCTGCCTTAACTGAACATGTGCATTTTTTTTTCTACGTAGAAGAAACATTCATGGAGTCCCAAGAGAGAAAATACACCGAATGAAAGAACGGTATGAACATGATGTTACCTTTTACAGTGTGCTGCACGCAGAAAAACCAAGCAGAGCGAACAGAAACCAGGACAGGAATAATGCATCTCCTTCCAGCGGTGCAGGGTACTGGCACACCTACACAGAGTTCCCAAACCGGAGGGCGCATGGCAGCTTCGCTAATGAGAGCTCCTTTAACAGAAGGGGTGGTTGTCACCATGGGTATTAGAGGCCTCTCTTATAAGCATTCCGAATTTTCCTAAATCAGTTTTTACTTCAATTTTTGGTATTTATTCTCCGTTCAGTGGTAGTCAGAGCTCTAATTTCAGTGTAAATAGTCAAGCCTGAGAGTTGCTGTGCAGAAGTCGTTACATGCCTCTTCAACAAGCATTTGTTAAAGTGATCCTATGTGTATGGTCTGATGCTGGAAATTCTGCCGATTTGATTAAACAAAGTCCTTTCTCTAGGGAAAGAACTAATTCAAAACAAACCTGAGCACATACCCAAGAATGTAATTAGCCACATAGGCTCATTAATGAACTGAAGTGTTTTTAATATAAAGCTTCAGTAGCCCTTTCTCTGAAGCAGTCTATTTTTTCAGGAAATTCATCTCCATCAGGAAAGTTGGAAAGGTGGGGGAGAAATAGTAGGCAGGAACAATTTTTAGTGCCATTGCTACTTTTGATCATCTGTGTATCCAAAAATGTGAGATGTGTGGCTGTAATGATGATATTGATTTTCCTTTAAGATGAAGACACCAGGAAGTATACACATAAGGGAATATTGTCCTTCAAAGTAGACATTTTGGGAAATTATCCCTTTATTTTAGCGATGTGTCATTGTTAGAAATATCTGTTAAAATCTTAATAGTGATACAAGCTACTGAGGAAAATCAGTGTCATTGTTTCAAGTCACATCTTGTGTTTTAACTACGACTTTATCAAACAGGGTTAAACCTGTTTGATAACAGGGATAAATCTGTTTGGCTGTTGAGCTTACAGTGTACATAAAACGAGCCTGCCTTTATAAAACACCAATTTTTAAGAGGAATAATTAAGCGATTTTTAAAAATTATTCCTATAAACGTGTATCATCAGTTGGCAGCTCCAAAGTTTTGGGCGTACAAGGAATGAAGCATCCCAGGATGTCCTCACATGGAAACTGGTCATGCTCCTCTTATGAGGAGCAGTCTCAGTGTTTTGTGAGGCATTAAGACAAAGTTCTACTACAGTTCTTACATTAATATTTATGAATCCAAATCAAATTTTAACAGGTTGGAATCAGATTAATTTGGTGTGAGACCACGGATAAGACCATGTAGGATGTATGCTTTATTTCTTGTTGGCCAACAACTTCTTTCTAATGTTTTGTGAAGCATTATTTTAAGTGTTCTATATAATGGTGCTTTTATGGTTATTAAAAATTATATATGGTATTGCTTTATATGGACTTGTCATTGAATCTAATTTTGGGGGGTTTAAGAAAATAAAAAACTTATTTACCATAAATTCCACAGAATTCTACCCTATTAAGAACTAGTTTTTCTATATTATAACTATATTTACCCATCTTCTTTAATGACTAGGAGACACAGGGGTAAAGATAAAAGCAACTTTATATTTTACTTGTGTGTATAAATTATTATCTCTATACATTAGAAAGACTGTATTACTTTAATATTCCATATCTAATACTATTGAAATCTATTCAACATCTTGATGATTACCAGCAATGATTTGTAATTTGTTTATTAACATTTAAAAAAATCGATGTCTCCTTTGAGTAGCAAAGTTTGCCCAACAAACTAAAATTAAGTGAATTTGAATGAAAACTTCCCTGGTGGCTCAGACGGTAAAGCGTCTGTCTACAATGCAGGAGACCCGGGTTTGATCCCTGGGTTGGGAAGATGCCCTGGAGAAGGAAATGGCAATCCACTCCAGTACTATTGCCTGGAAAATTCCATGGACAGAAGAACCTGGTAGACAGTCCATGGGGTCGCAGAGTCGGACACGTGAGTGACTTCACTTTCACAAAGTATAGTTCGGCTAAATTCTGTGTATCCAAGCTCAACACATAATAATCTAATAATAATGATAATCCACATTAACAGTATTCCTGTTTTCCAGACCCCAGATAGTCCTGGGTAATTCTAGTCAATGTGGTCCCTAGTCAGTACAGAACTAGGTCAGTCTGGGTGGTTGACTCATTTAGGATAGTAGAGGTGAGAAGTGTCAGAGAGTCCAGATGAGAGTTCTTTTGCTCAATTCCATAGGAGCAGCTGAAGGATCATAACTCAAGCCCTCCTGATTTACTTCTGACTCTCTGCTTAGGGTTTCTGGTTCACCTGGCCTGGGCTGGGCCAGGTGTATTTGTCCTACTGTGAAAGAGCTCAGAATAGTTCCCTGGTACATTTGCCTTTTTGGGAGCATAAAATCATTAATAAAATGTCACCAACTTTGTTTATCCCATCTAGAAATGAGCTATTTTTTCTTTCAACACCCATGACTCCTGATTTTTTTAGTTTTTGAACACTTTTAACACTGACTTGTTTTGTGTATTAACATTTGCATCACTCACAGGGTTGGCAGAGTGCTTTATATACACAAGAGGCTCTCATTAAGTGATTGTTGAGTAATAGTAATCGCTTTTACCATTTACCCCTTATCATGCAGTGTACATTGCTGACTTTGTAATCATTAAATTGTCACTTTTGGGGGGACAGTATCTATACATACTCAAGCTTCACATTTTATTTATATAGCTTGGCTATATTATTTACAGTTTATAAAAAGCAGAGTGTATGTTAGATGTCTCCATTATGGGTAGTCTAAATGCTAATGAAAAATGAAGGAGGTTATAGCTCAAGTTTTTTCAAGAAACAAAAAAGGCTGAATTCTTATAATTCTTTCTGTTCAGCTGAGACTCAAGTTTTATTCCCTGTTCTAGTGTGTGGATCATTGGGAAAATGATTAGGATATGAAGACCAAATTGTTTTATGAAAAAAAGTTAAATCACATTAATAAGACTGGCAGAACGCTTAACTTAGAATAGCAGAACAGACTATTATGTTAATTTTCAGAAGCGAGAAAAAACATGGGTCACAGTTATGGAAGGAAGGAAATTGCTTTTTAAAAGGATTTATTCTTGGCTTTAAGATGTGTTTATAATAAGATTTAAAAACATGATATTGTATATAAATTTAAGACATACTAAAACACTATGCTGTTAGCTCCTAGTTTGAACTGCTTTCTGTCTTTCCTCTATTAAAGTAACAAATGAGAATACCATCTTAAATTGAATGGTTCTCATCTGCTTTGGTGGTTAGAGAAAACTAGGTTTAAAAGGGACTGCTTGCTGAATCCTGTAATAGGACTAAAAGCAAAGGAGAATCAGTGCCAATTTGAAAGAAAGATTTTCTCTTAAGTTGCAGTCCAGAGGATCATTTTGTTAAGAAATAAAAACAAATTAACACAATGAAGTCTGTTTCTGATTTAAAGTATTTCAACTTTTAATAAATAATTTAATTTTACAGATCAAAATGGCATCAGAAAAAGGAAGTGCACTGAGGGTTCTATTTTTCTTGTAGTCATGCTGACTTAAGGATGAAGAACTGGTCGAAAGAAAACACCACTGTAATATCTTACTCATCCTGACTTTTTTGATCAGGAAAAAACTGTATTAGAACCAACATGTGCATTATGGAAAACTGGTTCATAATGGGTTACCTCTTAAAAACAAACCTAAAATGGAATTAAACCAAAAAGAATTACGTGAGTCAAAATAACTTTACTTAGTTTCCTGTAGTGATAAGGACACAATCTAAAAGAAACAAGTTGTGTTTACTTCATTTGTAATACTTAGTGATCAAATCCAGTCATAAAGATTTAAAGGAGATTTTCTTGATTAGTTAATATACAGTTACACAATTTTAAGATATAATTGAAATAAGAATATACCAATAAAGAAAAAGGGAAGGAGCACTGATGTGATATACAAACACCAGATAAACTTTAAACTATCTCCTTCCTTTCCTCATTATGCAAATTCCGATGTACAGCTGGAAACTATATGTTTTACAAACTGGAAAGGTTGAGTCCATAACTAATTTATTGTCATTTTGGTTTCTGTTGCCTTTGCAGTCTCTTGGATATATTTCTTATTGCACTTGTGTCCTGCATATTAGTCTCCTGTTCTTCAGTTCTGGCTGGGGAATTCTCTCTTTCTTTGATCACAGATGTAGTGTAAGGCCTTTTCAGTCCAACATAATCCTTAGGACTAGTGGGAACAGTCCTGGTGGACTCACTGATAGATGGAAGTTGATTTCCTCCTGCTGAACCAGATAAAAGGCCTTGGGTATTTATCAGTGCAAGTTCTTCATCAGCTATCGAATCACTTTCCAAAAGAGAAATGTTGTTAAATTTTTTAAATGGAGTCATCTGAGGAGAATTTAGTTCTTTTTTCTTCATAGGTGTTTCATATTTGGCGCCACAGCTCCGTGGTGGCTGAAATGCCTTCTGTGCAGCTGGAGAAACAAATGTACAAATGGGACTAACAGGCGGGGGTACAGGCAGTCTGCTCAAGAAATCCAAGGCTCTTCTCTTTTTGCAGCTTTTTGGGTCATCAGTCTCTCTTTCCCCTTTGCAACAAGACTTTGAAGTCACTTGGGCTGATACAGGTGTGCAGACAGACTTCTCTTTTAACTTACAAAGTGATAACAGACTTTGGTAATTCATCTCACTACTGGGAGAAGACAGCTAATGAAAAAAAACAAAAACAAAGAAGTAGCCTATATAATTATGTCCTAATATATGAAATAAAATCAAATTAGCTTTTATTAAAAAATATTTAAACACACAAATACCACACACTTTCACTCCCCTAGTGGCTATGATTTCAAGAGACATTAATATTATTATTCTTATTCCAGAAGGAAAGATTGTTGTATAAGAGGATATAAAAATGACATGAAAATAAAGATGAAGAATAATTGTAGTAAAAGCAGAAAGGAGGTAGGAGACATAATTTATGCTTTAATCTTTTCCTTTTTGTTATTAACAGATTAAACAAAAATAAGCATTTTAAAATCATTTTAAGAACACAGCCTGTGTTCCTACTTTTCTAGATTGTGAATGGAGACAAATGCTTAACCCCTGTATGTCATAGTTTCCTTGTCCGTAAACTGTATATAATTTTTATCTCAGGGTTGTTGTGAAGGTTAAATGAGTTCATATATATAACTTAGCAAGTTTAGCTACTTAAGATCTAGTCTTTAGCCAAAACTAGACTTTAGCTCGATTTGCTTTTATTGTGATTTAAAGAGTTAAACTGAGCTTAGAAACAACCCTAATTATATAGGATAGTCCTCTGAGCAAAAAGACAAGGGCAAAAAAGCTTTCTCAGTCATGTGTACTGGGAATGCTAAAAATGAAAGCACCCATTTACAAAATTTGCCCCCAAAGAGTGTTATATTCTGGCTTCAACAAACAAGGTAAACTTTCCAGATAGCCTATACCTATAGGAGGCACTAATAATTAATGACACTTTCTAATTAAGTTTAATTACATTTTATCATGTTTACTAGGTATACATCGGAATATACTGTTGCCTCTCTATAGAGTATTTATAAAATTTGTTAAATTTAGATTAACTTACCAGAAGCTTATTTCCTGAACCAAGGACTGTTTGAGCAGTGGGTGATGCTGAAGTACAGTCTTTAGTCGGGGTGGACCACTTGGGATTATGTGCATTAAGTAAACTAATTAGCTTGTTTTCTGCATCCTCCCAAAATGTATCAATATTCTAAGAAAATAAATTGGAAAAGTTGGTTTGTAATGCAAACCTACACATTTATATGTTTTCAGAAAATGTTACCTTTAAAACCTGAAAAATGCAGACCAGAAAAAAAAATGAGACACCCCAAATTTGATAGCAACTGTCAAATAATTCACCAGTGTAAAAATGCAAAAGCTGTATCAGTGATTTAGAAGACCTTAATTGTTAGAGGGAGAGAAGGAAAGAGGGTGTGTGTGTGAGGGAAAGAGATCTCCTGGGTTGGGAAGATCTCCTGGAGAAGGGACAGGCTACCCATTCCAGCATTCTTGGGCTTCCATGGTGGCTCAACTGGCAAAGAATCTGCCTGCAATGGGGGAGACCTGGGTTTGATCCCTGGGTTGGGAAGATCCCCTGGAGAAGGGAAAGGCTACCCACTCCAGTATTCTGGCCTGGAGAATTCCATGGACTGTATAGTCCAAGGGGTCACAAAGAGTCGGACACAACTGAGTGATTTGCACTTTCAAAATGAGAACGGCTTCATGTCTGTTCTAAGAATTAACCTAAATAACATACAGGTTATACCACAGGAAACTGTTGTTTCAGAAGTCACAAAGGGTCAAATAACAGCAGTTTGGTTATGGTTTAACCTAATTTATCACTATTTTGTTAAAATTTAAAATGATATATAAATGAACTGCCCTTGAAAGTTGTCAGAGAAAATCTGGGATAGAAACAGTAAGTACTCTACAAGGGAAACAAATAGTGAATGTAACCCCCAGTTTACATTTACAGCCCCCAGTTGAGAAGCCATAAATAAATTAGGGTGTTATTATTCATGATATAAATTGAGTCTAGGTAGAATATTATACAAACTTTATATAGCTAATGCTTTTAAAATAGAACTTTATTTATATGAATTCTGAAATACACATTTCAAATATTAAACTATAGAACTAAGAGGCTTATCTTTTACAGATTTTTATTTTTACAAGTTAGCATTTATAAAAAGCCAAATTTTATTGAGAGGCAGCACTGCATGGTAGTTAATAATCTGGACTCTGCATTTAGATGGCTTAAGCATGAATCCTGGTTCTACCAATGGGGATGTGTGACTTCGTTTCTCATCAATGAAATGGGAAAACAGTTCCCTATGTTATAGGGTTGGTGGGAGCATTGAGACAGGCTTACAACAAGGCCAGATGTACAGTAAGTACTCAGTAAATTTTGTTCTCCTATTTGGTGGTATTTTAAATCAAAGACAGGTATAAATGATAAAATATTAGATATGGAGTTTAAAATGTTAATTTAGAAAATGTTTCTTTTTTCTTTTTTGGCCATTCCATGCAGCATGCAGGATCTTAGTTCCTGACCAGGGATTGACCCTGCACCACCTGCAATGGAAGCGTGGAGTCTTAACCACTGAACTGCCAGGGAAGTCCCTAGAATGTAAATTCGGAATCTACAAATTAACTGATTACACTGCCATGTGCTGTAAAGCATGGGTAACATATAATTCTTGTTACCAATTTCCAATTTGCCTACATGGTCTACATCTCTGAACATCCTTCTCACAATTTTTCCTAATTCAGTTCCTGTCAAATCATTCTTTCCTCCCTGATGGCCGTCACTCACCATCTCCTCAGATTCATGAACAATTAATATATGATGAAATCTCACATTATATGTCAACTATCCAATTTTCATAAAAGCTGCCACTTGCTTGACATCTGACTGTCAAAATAGGAAAATGCCAACATGTATGGTAATGCTCAAGGCTAATTTTACCTCAACAGTATTTTTCATTTTGCGGAATGTCTCTTGAAAATGGCCCTCCTTAGGACTGGCAGAAAATATGGAAAAATCTCCAGCAAATAAAGTAGGAATTCCTGATTTAGACTCTGGTCGCCACTGGAGGTTGCTTGCAGCAATTAACATGTGAGGTTTAATAATATCCTCATTAAGATCTATCCAAAACTTTATTGCCAATAAATTATGGCATTCATCTGACAAATAGACCAAAGGAGCAATACCTAAAATGGAAAAAACAAAACCCAGAAAATAAAAAACAAACTTCACTTACATAAGTACTGGATAAATTTTAAAATATAAGGAAACTCTTAAGTATGGCCATTTATTTTGTGTATGCAATGGTAAAAACAAACCAAAGTAACTAAATTTAGGGAAAGCTCATCATTTTCAACAGCTCAGGACCTGTTGCCTATGGTGCTGAAATTTCAACGCAGTATGACAACACATTCTGTTACAGAGGCCATGGGGAAGAAGGAAACATGTAAGCTGAAAAATGAATAGGGAAAATTCATCAAGATGGGAAGGAAGAGGGCATTAAGCAAAGTGAATGACTTTTTCAAGGTAGGAATGTTAAATACTTCAGTGTGCCAAGAATGTGAAACTAAGTAGCTGAGGTGTGTGGGGTGGTGGCTTAAGGCAGGAGGAGGCTGAAAGCTTTTTCAGGCATCAGAAGGAGTTTGGGTTTCATTTTCTAAGGGACAGGGAGCCACTGAAGACTTTAAGCTAAGAAACCTCATGATTAGAGTTGGGTATTGGAGAACTGGTACTTCAGGTTTAGGGTGGCACTTTGAAACTTTCTGATAGAAATTTCTCCCACTAACACTTGACATCAAACTAAATAATAAAAGAAAGAAATGTCTACTAATAACATACAAATAAGGCATATCCTAATATAAAGTTTAAGAATTGGTGATAAAGGACAGTGAAAAAGATGACTTAAAACTCAGTATTCAAAAAACTAAGATCATGGCATCCGGTCTCATCACTTCATGGCAAATAGATAAGGAAACAGTGGAAACAGTGAGATTTTTTCTTGGGCTCCAAAATCACTGCAGATGGTGACTGCAGCCATGAAATTAAAAGACACTTGCTCCTTGGAAGAAAAGACAGTGTCACTCCTCTACTTGAAACCTTCAGAGAGAGAATTCATGCAAGGCCCACCCTATGATTCAGTCCTCCACTGCCTCTTCCCAGCTGTCACTGCTCACTCGCTGGCCGCTGCTAATGCTTTTAGGCACCAGGGTTATTCTCTAACATGACCTTTGTCACTGCCACTCCTTCTTCCTGGAATGTTTCCCCCCCGCACCAAGATGCCCACATGCTTCTCTCCCTCTGGTCCTTCATGTCTCATCCAGATGCCACCTTTGCAGTGAGATCTTTCCTCATGTTGCTGTCTAAAGCTGCAGTCCTCTCCCTTTCCCCCATCCTACCTGTCACTCCCTTACCTGTCACTTCATTTTCTCCCTTAGCCTCACTAAGAAAACTGTATGTGCTCCTTATTTTGTTTGTGATCTCCCTCCCTAGCCATAATGTAGGCTCCATGAGGGCAAGGATATTTGCCTGTTTTTCATTGCTATGCACCTAGGCATTTAGAACAGTGCCTGGCACATGACAGGCATTCAATAAATATTGATTGAACAAACTGAATAAACATTACCCACCCTTTATAACAATAATAATGACGTTTGGAATCACCCAAATATGACAAGATGAAATAAAAATGCTATAAAAACCATGTAGTATATAAACATACTGTGGTTAAAGAAAAACCCACAGCACTAAAACACAAGTAAACAAAAACACATTAAGCAAAAAGAAAAGAGCATAGCAAAAGACAAAAGAGCACAACCCAAAAATAAAACTAAAAGAAAATTTCTGAAGTCTTCAAAACTGACTCATGCTATTGTACGTAATAGGAACATAATCAATAAAAGCTTGGATATGTATATTGGATGGAAAATAGTCCTGTAAGACCAAAAGGAAACTGCAGGATCAAAGAAACTGAAGACACCAATAAACTATCTATAATGGGACAAATGCATGCATTACAAATCACAACGAATAAAACATATACTGCAGAAAATAAAATTACTGATATATCATCATGGTGAATGAAGATGGAAAAGACAGAAATAGAAGCAATCAAAGAAGAGGTAAAAAAAGAAATCCAATATAAGACTAACTGCTGGCTTTGAAGTAGAAATCCTACTAAGTGAAATAAAAGATTTATTCAAAGATATTGCAGAATTTATCTGATACAAAGAAGGCACTGAATCTGCAGATTATTATTTAGCTGCACCATCTAGTTTGTGGAATCTTAGTTCCCCAACCAGGGATTGAACCTGGGCCCCCCTCAACAGTAAAAGCACCAAGATCTAATCACTGGACCACCAGGGAATTCCCTGAATTTGCAGATTAAAAGGCCGTCTGTGTTTCAGGAGAACTGTATAGAATGCTTATAAGATACAGCTTGAACTTTTGGACCTCAAAACATATTCTTCATATATCTAAACATAAAAAGAAAATCACGTAAATGGGAAATTTTTAGACTGTTCAATGTCAAAAGAGGAATTTCTACAAAGTTCTGAGGGAAGGAAAGAAAGCAAGAGCCTACATTATTATGCCTGCCAAGACACAGTCTCAGAATTAGGGCAATAGTTTCACATTTCAAACATATGAAGAACTCCTGGAATATGGCACAGTTGAAGCCTTCTTGAAAAAAAGACTGACAATAAACCTTAGCCAAAGAGCTGAGGAAGCGAGAAGCTGTGACAGAGCAGTTGATAACAAGAAATCCATGGATCTGAGACCCTACCCTGAACCCGGCACTGTTTTAAGAGCTGACAATACAGCAGTAACAAAGTCTCTGCCCTTAGCTAACATTCCAGAAGAGGGAGATCAAAAAAACATAGGTGCTGGTGGGTGCTATGGAGAAAAATAAGGCAAAAAGGGGGAGAAAAAGTGCTCAGTTGGGAGCAGGGTAAACACAACTTTTACAAAGGGGCTCAAGGAAAGGCCTCTTAGGAGGCTGTGTTTCACCAGAGGCCTGAAGGAGCCAAGGGAACCAGCTATGTGGTCGCCTGAGGGCAGGGTTTCTAGGAGAGGGAGCAGTGAGGATAAAGGCTTTGTGATGAAAGTGGGTGCAAGAATAGCAAGGAAGGTGTTAGCATAGCTTAAGGGGAAGGGGACACAGTTCTGGGGGGTAGGGGTGGTGAGACCAAATGCTGAAGGGCCTGGCACAAAATTACCAATAAACGGAAGGCTTTTGTGCTTAAGTTGAAACAAGCTGGGCACATCGTTTACAGATAAAATCTATGGAACAGGATATGGAAGGAGGAATGAACAATGTCATATTGATGGAATAAAGTAGAGATGAATTTGGCTAAGATGTTAGTAATAAAAACTGAAGTAGGAGGTGAAGACTTGATAGCTCAGTTAACTGCAGAAGGAGATTATTTTGTCTAGTAATCATTAATGTGGTGCAAAACATTTTCTAGAAATTTCTTTAAAATTAAGTAGCACAGAATGGCATATAAGTTGTTTCTTGTGATACTGCAGAACTGCCTTTCTTTAAGAATCAAGTTAAAACAAATGTACTTTCAAATCACTAGTTACCAAACTTGTCAATTAGTAGCTTCAATTAATCATACGGAAGACAAATTTTAAAATATAATGCTTTTCCAAGGCATCCATAAAAAAGCTACCATTAAATACATTGTGTATTACCTATTTTTTTCACAACAGAAACTACAAATCCTATTAGGTCCACCTCAGAACAAGGCGGCTGGAAGTCTGAATCCGATAATTTGTTGAAGTGAAGGGGCTCCCTTGGCTGATAGATTTGTAATAGAATTTCATCTGAAGCCTACAAGGAAAAAAAAAACCAGTATACATGATTCTATAAATTAATATGCATTTATCAAAATTGAAAAATTATGGTGAGAAGTTTATACCGGTAGTTGTTGATACTGAGTCTTTTTTGTTGCTGTCAACTGTATGTTAGCTCTTTCATATTTACTCTTAGATTTTGATACTGTAAGATGATAGATTCTGTATCTCTTTCCCTCTGTTAAGAGGAAATATAGTTCTGATGATGGACGCCAGATATTCAATATAACTATTGAGAGAAAGAGGAAAAAGACAAACTATAATGGAAGAAATGATAATCATTAAGAATCTTGTTTAAAAATAAATACTGAGGACAACAAAGATCCAAGGGATATATTGTCATTTTGTGGGCACTGGGAGCCCATTTTGTTTCCCCTGATATATACTCATTTAACTCTTGATCTACCATTTGAAATAATAAGATAATAATTTTTTAAACTTACAATTGATTAAAAACAAAAACTCTCCATACTGACCTGAATCTTTTTCCTTTCTCTTATAACTCATGATACGCAGCTTCCATACAGGTGTAACGTCCCTTGGCAAAATCTGTTCCCCTTGCTCAGCAGATTCCATAGCCTTCCTGAGTTCCACCTCGATCTGGGCTTGCTTCTTATCATTCAACATCTGTCTGTGATTATTCAAGGCTCTTAACTGCTCTTCACTAAAATAACCCTGTGGCCAATTGGTATATTGAGGCAGATGATTTTGGAGTATAAAGCAAACAAAACAGAAACAAACCACCTCATCTATTGGAGATGAATCTCTTTAAATGGGGATAAAATACAACAGAATTGAGTTCACATTAAGGATGTGACAATATAAAAATTGAGATTTATGTACTCAGTTTATCACATAACAAGTATTTTCAAGTGCTTTAAACAGTTTACTAATCCTTGTGACAAATTTACCTAGGGCCAAAACAACCCCTACTTATAAATATACTCTAATAATCACAATCATCAACACTGACATTATAAATGGCTAACATCCGAATGCTTATTTCAGAAACAGGTCTATGTATGGGTAATGTAATTCATTTAATTCTTAAAATAATCCTATGAGGTAGGTACTATTATTGTTTCCATGAAGTTAGGTGATGAAGCTGAGGTACAGACAGAATAAATAATTTGCAGTCATATAGGCAGGGGTTGGCTCAAGAGCCTTCCATTCTTAGCCCCTGTAGTATAATATCATTAACTCTCTGGAACAGTAGATAACAATTTAAAACAGGTATGTACTATAAGCACTTATCTCTGTGTCTACATTTCTCTCTCAGTCATTTAGCAAACTAGTGTTTGAACCTCCTAGGAATCTCACCCAGCGTTAACAAAAAATAAAGGAACCAAAAATAAAATAAATGGGAATTCTGACACATAACCTTCTAGACTGCTGCTGACTTACCCATGTTAATACCTGAGTCTGTATTGGGAAGGGGGACCCTGTGCCTTTCAAAGATGTTCCTAAACAGGCAAAGTTTAGGTTAAACATCAATTTTTAAAAAATTATGTGATTTCAAATGCCCACAACAACTAAACATTATCACTGAAAACAAGTCCTTTTAACAGATATTTTAGAAATTGATGGCAATTTCTTTCTCTAAGAATGATAATGATACCTTTCTTTCAGTGAATCTCTTAGAACCACATAAACTTAGACCCTTAGAGATAAGCCACCCTCAGGCTTTCCCAGGCAGATGGTGGTGGAGGAAGTCTGAGGTCTGTCCAGCTACACAGGGCCAGGGTCTAGAACTTAGTCTCCCAGCTCTCATCTTGCCCCCTACTTTCTCCTTATATGTAAATTCTATAAAAGGAAACCAGAATAATATTTTGTTAAATTTTATGGATGAAATTAAGACTGTTTTCATAAGCGTCAACAGAGACAGAGACAAATAATTTCTCAGGAAAGCATAACAAAGCCATACAGACTTGTAGCAACTGTACTCACAGGCTTGAAAATCAGACTCACTATCCATAGAGACAGTCTGTGTTGTAACATTTGGGAATACAGGGGAATTCTATTCAGAATAGCACTGCTCACTGAGCAGAGCAGTGTTTGAGGGCACATTTAAGAAAGTTAAAGCCATATACAACATTTACTGTCATCAAATATATGATATTAATCAATAAACTGTCTTCCTAAAATTTCCCCTCTCCTCCTTATTTAGCAAAGTAATCTTAGAAGTTGCACTAATTAGATACCCAGGTATCTAAAAATTTGGGAAGCAGATTACCTTAATATATGAAATGATGTTTTAATAATAACATTTATATAAAACTTTGCAATACACTAAATACATTATCCAATTTGATTCTAAAACATCTTTTGTGCCCACTGACAGCTATTTTATGTCCTATTTGCTTACCTAATAAATGGTAGAACCATGATTCTAAAGCCTGTGCTGTTTGTAACACACTTTAGTGTTTCTGAAACTTTTCCAACTAACTGTCCTTAAGGTAGAGGATCATGAAATAAACTCTAGGCAGGATCTGAAGAGCTGAGGAAGCAGATAGTGCTTTGAAGATACTTGTTTTACCTTAAAAATAAGTTTTGACCGCATTTTAAACCATATTTAATATATAAAATTATTTAACTCTCTCATCCTCTGTTTGGTACAGAAGTAGAAATGTACCACCCTGGTTTGGTACATCACTGAGGATCCTAGAAATGTACACATCCCCTTTGAGAAACACAGCATTTCAACATACTGCCTCCTGTAATGACCAGATGAGTGATGACAGCTTCCCACCTTGACGGATGAAGACTAAGGCTTCATTTACTTACTTCCTGCAGGCCCACTTACTCTCTCACCTCAATGTAACTTGGGTCTGGCGCATTCTTCACAGCTTCATAAAGTTCTGCACCATCTTGCAGAGCACGGACTTGCTGTCTTGTTAGAGCACGTGATGGTATACATTGTTCTGTCACATTTTCTAGGGAAAAAACACTAAGTAAGCTAAACTATAAATTTAAGAACACTGAAAACCAGAGAACTCAGCAAAAAACAAAAAAGCACCCAAAGAAGGGAGGTTAAAAATAAACCACTTATCTGCTAAAAGTTCTCCAGGAAAATTTGAAACTAGTGTGTTAATGGTTTAAAAAACTGTCATACAGAGTTTACTTCATTAGAACAACTTGTAAATTAAAGTAAATGATTTCATGATTCACCTAATTATGAGCTAGTGGTAATTTTAAGCAAATCAAATATTGAGAATCCTATTTTCCTTCAGATTTATATAGAACATGAAGCTAAATAATAAAATCATGAAGAAATGCAGAACATATTTTCCACAATAAAAAGGTAGATAAAAAAGCAAAATTTCATGTCTTTTAAGCATAAAACACTATGCTTTTTATTATTCAAATTGATGCCACTGGGGAAAACAAGCTCAAGCTCCAGGTATAAAAACATAAAAATCAACAACTACAAGAGCAAAAATGCAAGTTCTATAATACAGATAAAGACACAGAGGACAGAGAATGACAAATGGTTTGGGGAGAAGAATCTGATAGCTCTTTCCCTTGTTGTTTTCCTTTCTCTAATACCAAAAATCGATGCCACAAATACTCTAGTTACTGAAGCTCAAGGGGGAGTTCAATTAAGACTTCTGAAAAGTGCTGCAGGTCTATAATGTTTAATTGCCTAAGGCAACTTGTGAAGTGGTGAATAAAGATCTGATATTTTGCGGCCAATTCAATGCTTATCTGTATATCAATGTAATATTTTTTAAAAAATAAAAAAATTCAGAATCAGAAAAAAAAATCGATTATTCACAATGAAGACAATTAACCCAATTAGAAGCCTCTAAAACTTTATTTTCACATGAAAAAAAGATCTTGTAAACACAACTCATTTTACCTTCATGGTCTTCAAATTCTGCTTGAATTTTAGTGAACAGGGCTTCCAGTTTATTTTGCTGAGCTTCTGCATATTTTGTTGCTTCCTTTTCTTCTTCTCTTTCATTGCGAAATATGTATAATCCAGTTGATGTCTTCTCCATCCACTGTTAATAATGTGTCAAACAGAAACATATGGTAGGGAGGGATCATTCAAATTAATCTTCTCTATGGAAAGAAATACTCTCATGGATACAGGAGCCTGGTGGGTTATGGTTCTTGGGATCACAGAGTCAGACATGACTGAGCATGCAAAGGAAGAAATACAGAGTAAGTTTGAAGAATATATCATACCTGTATAGGGTATGCTCTCAGAACAATTATATCAACACAACCAACATTTCCTCCATCGCTGAAGAGTGATGACAAGGGAAGAGGAAGAGGTCTGGGATTGGGGCAGAATCCAAGTTTGGCATACCAGCAAGCAGGTCGGGTGCTGTTAGCGGAAATCTAGACAGATTAACAAATTTATTTATAAGCGAAATATATATTCAATTCTACTTCAGATTTCATAATAATTTTCCTTCTTTTAGGGTTGATCTCACTGTGCAACTTCAGAATAATGGAGACAGGCAGTCTAAAAACCTCTTAGGGACAGATCCCATAGTTGAAGGGCTGGGAATAAGAAAGACCAACACTGAACTTGGCAGAAACTATACTAGAAGCAAGTAATAGAAGAAATGTCTTCAAAATTCTGAAGGAATTATTTCAACCTCAAGTTCTGTATTCAGTCAACTTTGTAATAAGATAAAAAATTACTGCATGTTCCCTTTCTCAAGAAGCCTATGGTAGTTGTCTGCCTTAAAACCAGGGAACAAATCTAGAAAGATACAAAATCCAGAGTATGGGGCTCCTAACACAGAAAGAGGTGAAAATAATCTCAAGAATGGTAACTGTGCCACATACATGGACGATAACCACTTTGGAATTGAGCAGGAATATGGAGAAATCCAAGGAATCTTCAGGAAAAAGAAATGAAACTGATAAAAGTATTTTAACACAGTGAGATGATTTTTATGTGGCTCTTGTGTGAAATGAGTTGGTAATAAGGATAAAAGAAAATTAAGAAAAACAAGTCAAGACATTTAATAACTCCAGGGAAAGCAGTAAGTTGTAAAGAAAGGAAATGTAAATCATAGTATATTGTATGCTGAATTGCAGCCCAAGTTGATGACAAATTATCTCTTTAACTTAAAAATGATTAATTTATTAAAATGCTTTCCTCAAATACAGTGATTCAAAATATAACAGAAGTAAATTCTTTACAAGGTTATTTCATAAGTGAATCTGAATGTACAACATTGCAATCATTTCTGATAGCAATACTGTAGACTATTCAAGTCCTGTTACCTAGGTTTAAATATACACAGAGATGAAAAGTGTACTTTAGTATTACATATTCAAGAATCACTGAGACTTGATGTTCTAATCACACTGAAACAGAGATCTGGCCTAGTTACCAGGGTGGAAGTAGAGCAATACTATGAGAACAACATGGTGGCAAGACTCTTAAGTATAAAAATCAAGCATCTGATGCAAATTTACTCTTATTCTTTAACTGCAACCCACATTATTTTAGCTCAATAAATATCTCTGGCTTTCCCCCCAAAATCACAAAAAATTTAACTACCTGAGAAATCTGCCACTTAACACTCAGAGTATCAGTACATTTTTCAAAAAATGAAACATAATAGGCATAAGTAAATTTAAAAATGTAAATGTAAAGCCTCTCTAGAATTTAACTGAATCAGTGCCTGATTTTTAGCAAGAGTGTGCATGTATTTAACTGACCTTTAACATAAGAGATTCTGGGGCTTCAAGAGGTGTACAGGCATCAGGAGAACCCACCAGCTCTGCTCCGTGAATTACGATCTTCTGACCCACAGTCAGTCTACCATTCTTTAGGAGAGCTGAGAGGGGAGGGTCAGCCTGGGCCTTAATAGCATACCATCCATCTGTAAGTTGGACAACGGCCACCTTTGTGGTATCCACACTGCTAGTCTTACTGCTAGAAGGTTCAGATATATCTGTGCTTAATGAAATTATTTCAGAAACACAGAGAACAAGTGTTTTTGCAGCTGTGTCATCCCTTTCCATTATCTTTTTTATTGCTGATCTTTTGCTTCTATCGATTTCCACATCATATCTAAAAAGAAATAGAAAAATGCATTATTTTAGGAATTGTAAGTCTAGAATTTCACTGTAAGAAAAAAGTCACTGAAAAGTTGAGAATAAAAATTAAATAAACTTTACTGAAGAAATATCAAGACCAAAGAGAATTTCAAAGATGATAGTTGGCATTATATTAAGTTTTATACTGCTAAAATGAGTTAAATATTAATCTCCCCCAAATGCAATAATGCTTTACTTGTCAAATTCATATTCTCACATGCCAAGAGTTTGAGAAGAGGGAAGGACAAAAGGGAAGGAAGAGGTGTATGAATGTGTGATTGATCTTAAGTGGGGCAGGAGGGTAACAAGAGAACTATGCCATGCAAGTGGGATAGCAACTGTCATGACAACTGGCTAGTGATCCCTTTATGACGGACAGTCACAGGCGGCTTACAAGTCTGACCCATACCACAATACAGGATTACATAATAGGATGCTTTAAACTTGCCTGTATTTTAGTTGTAGTAGTACCCTTTCTGGGTTCAGGCATCTATTAGCAAATTCCTTAGGAAAGGCAAATTCCATAGCTGCTAGTTTCCATATAATCCATCTATAATGATTATAGACCCAAACTCTAGAAATAAGCTTTGGATCCACACCTGGGGTGTCACACAGAGCTCTGAACAAATAAAGGGAGAATGAATAATAAAAACCACATAAGATGATACTGAGATCAATAGCCCCAACTATTCTTTGCACAAAAACTAAATTGTATAAGATCATTCAATAAGTTTTTTGAGTTAATATATAATCAATAAGCAATATAACTTTAGAAAATGATTAGACATGTATCAAAATATGCTAATGAAAATTTCACATGTTATTCAATACACTTGTTTCAACTGAAAAATAAGATCTTTAATTTAAAATAATTATATTTTAGATTATATATTTCTTATTAAAGAGATTGTTTTTAGAAATCACCAAGAACTTCCTTCTCTAGTCCCGATTCTCTTAATATCTACTCCTTTCTGCTCAAATACAACTCCTCTGCCTTTCCCGTTCTCATAATGTTAACAGAAGTAATTAAAAGAACATCCATAAACTTTCACCCTCTGATCTACCAACCACTGGCACTGGTACCCTTAAATGTTGCCTTCTTACTCTGTTTAAAAAGTTGCACCTCTACTCAGTTCTCTCTACTCCATTTTGCTAGTTTTATCTTCAAAGTATTTATCACTTTTTAATATACTATATGATTTACTTAGTCCTTTAAAAAATTTTCCTTGTCTCAAACCCCTCCACTACAATATATGACTTACTAGGGCAAAGATTTTTGTGTTTTGCTAACCCTAGTACCCAAGATATTAGCAGTACTGGGTATGGTAGGTCTTCAATAAATATTTGATAAGTGATAAAAAAAAAAAAAAAAAATGGGGCTTCCCTGGTGGCTCAGAGGTTACAGCGTCTGCCTCCAATGCGGGAGACCCGGGTTCGATCCCTGGGTCGGGAAGATCCCCTGGAGAAGGAAATGGTAACCCACTCCAGTATTCTTGCCTGGAGAATCCCATGGACGGAGAAGCCTGGTAGGCTACAGTCCACGGGGTCGCAAAGAGTCGGACACGACTGAGCGACTGAACGGAACGGAAAAAAAAAATGGAGAAGGCAATGGCAACCCACTCCAATGTTCTTGCCTGGAGAATCCCAGGGACGGGGGAGGCTGGTGGGCTTCCGTCTCTGGGGTCACACAGAGTCGGACACGACTGAAGTGACTTAGCAGCAGCAAGTGATAAAAAGGCAAGCAGATAAAGAGGCAGCAGCTCTTTACCTATCTGTCTGCTCTCCCTCTGAGAGTGTCTTCCTGCTTAAATAAACTCTCACTTTATTTCTTTTTTTTAATAAAAGCTTGAGCTTCAACATTCAAAGATTTTTGAACCATGCCCACTTGATTACAAAATAATCACTATTAACCTCTAAAGTAAGTGGTCTTAATACAATTAAGTGATACAACTTTACTTTTCCAACTAGAATCAATATTTGACATATGGGGCAAATGCCAAGATGTAAATACATTCCTGTTTTAAAATACTCTAAAAACATAGGAAAAATTTAGGGAAAAGATGCTTTACCACTTTTCCAAAGCTGTAAATTTTGGAAAGATAAACCTAGATCTCAAAAATAAGGGTGCTGAAGAAAAGTTTCCCATCACTTGTCACTGGCATCAGGTAATACCTCCCTGATAGCACTTTAAATTCTGTTTGTATAAACATTAGAATCCTAAGAGGATAAACAGTTTCTAAACTGTTGGCTGATGTTTTAGGGCCACTGGGGTTCTCTAGTTATCTTGTATTACTGTATTTCTAATTTTAGTATTTATATATTTACTGAAATACACAATAAAAGAGAATATGCACGAAAGTGTGTCTGTGTGTGTGGTTTTACGAGGCCAACTCATACTTAATTTTTCTTATCAGTCTTTATTTTGTATAAGCAATAAGAATAATGTCCTAATTTAAGCAGAACCAATTTAGTAAATCCCACCGACTCTGTGGACATGAGTTTGAGTGAACTCCGGGAGTTGGTGATGGATAGGGGGGCCTGGCGTGCTGTGATTCATGGGGTCGCGGAGAGTCGGACACGACTGAGCGACTGAACTGAACTGAACTGAAGACAAGAGATCAATCCTGGGTGTTCACTGGAAGGACTGATGCTAAAGCTGAAACTCCAGTACCTTGGCCACCTCATGTGACGAGTTGACTCACTGGAAAAGAGTCTGATGCTAGGAGGGATTGGGGGTGGGAGGAGACGGGGACGACAGAGAATGAGATGGCTGGATGGCATCACCGACTCGATGGACATGAGTCTGAGTGAACTCCGGGAGTTGGTGATGGACAGGGAGGCCTGGCGTGCTGTGATTCATGGGGTTGCAAAGAGTCGGACACGACTAAGCGACTGAACTGAACTGAAGACAAACCAAAATTCATTTTTCAAAAGATTTCAAGAGAATATCAACTGAACCACAATGTACTTAAAATGATTCAATGTATAAGCTTTTGATTTCTAGTCAAGTTTTTAAGTTTGAGAGAGATAAGAAAAGATGAAAAAGGGACTCGTGAGAAAAAGAGAGATGATGGGATATATAAGTTAATATAAAATTTCTCTTTGCAGAGAGTACCTATAAAATTCTTCTTTTCCAGCCTTTCCATCATTGGAGGGTATGAGCCATCCACCATCAGCCAACTGTATTCCCTTTCCAGTCCGTAAACCTTCCTTACCAAAATAATCCTGAGTGTGAAACTGAAAAGCCTCTGCATTTTTGCTGTTAATTTTTACGCAGTGTTTAGAAACGCCATACATATATAGCTGCACAAAATAAATGATAGAAAATTTGGATAATGAGTAAAATACCATCAAACAAAAAAACATGTTTCATAGGAAAAAACAATTCAAACAAGCCAAAACTGAATTTACCCAAACTTTTTCATTTAAATATGAAAACAGTCACTATAAAAATATGTAACTTGCTTACTAGAAGCTAAAAAATTTTTATATAATATAAATGACCTTCAAGAGTCTGCGGCACCTTTCTCATTCCTTTGGTGTACCTGCCTCCAGGTCTATGTGTGGTAGAAAGTCATTGTGGGGATAAAAAAGTAACCTAATGTTTTAGAAAACCTCTTAAGTTAAAAAACTTAGAAAGGGCCCAGACTCTCATCTCTCCATTGCTCCAAATTCTAACTAGATAGAGCTGGCTTAGTAAGAATCTCTTTTAAAACTGTAAATGGCTCTTAGGTTCAGGGTTATGAGTTATTCACACTTCCTCTAACACCTAGCTGAGAGCATTTATAGTACTAAAATGAATACACTTTGAAGAGGGAAGAGGAGCAGTAACTTTAAAGCACAGATCACTTTGGTGGAATAAAACAGCAGACGGGAAGGAGGCTGCCACGGTAGGCCAATTAGGACACGATTTTACTCATCCATTTCTGCCTCAATTTGTTCTTTATTTAAACAAAACAATTTGGAGATGCCAGTTAATAAAGCAACACATTGCTATAAGAGTTATTAGCATTGTAGACAAAGGCATACCTGTTTGTGAGAACATGCAGAGGGAATTCGGCCTTCTACTGCCTCTCTGAGAGAGATTCTAGGCATAGTGGATGTTTTTGCAAGATACAGATTGCCTGGCTGTGGAAAAATACGCTGCCTTTGTTTCTTTCTAATTCGCATATCCTGTATATCTCTGGCATTCTGAAGATTTGTAATTGAATCTATTAAAAAACAAACAACAAAAACTGAAGTTGAATATAAAATATTAAAAGTACAACCCTTGTTCTATAAAATCATATCAATTTGCTCTAACTTTAAATCTTAAGGGATGAAAAAAGTTTCTACTTAAAAAATGTATAAAAGAACAGAAATAGATTGCTTTTATTTTGAATTTGGAAGAAAATTAGCAGCTTGGTAAAAATATAATCCAATAATAGCCATCCTAGATTTATGTCTAAAACTTTTTTTTTTAAACAAAAAAATCTACAAGTAGTTACCTTTGAAAAAAACATTAGAATAATTTAATCTTTGGACTTGGCATTACAAAAGATTTTTAAATTAGTAATCACAATGAAAGTGGGAAAAATCCTCTCCTCAAGGCATTATTTAATATAAGAAATAAATAACTGAAAGGCAAAAATATGTCAACACAAATTGTTACACAATACCTAAAGGTTCTTCTTCACCCTTGGTGAAAAGTATAGTCATTGTTTGATGAATTTCACAGTTGTTAACATTGTTTTCACTGTCACCAGAACCATGCTCATCTATGTTTTTTTGTTTTTGTTTGTTTTCCTCCAAATTAGCATTCTTGCCAACAAACTGCTCATCTCTGTGAATGTGCGATTTAGTTTTAAAAGGTGGGACAAAGACTTTCATGGGTTTGCCTATAGTTATCGAGTGTCTCCTTTTCTCATTTCTTGGGTCAGGAACCTTGCAAAGTGGCTGCCCTGAAATTGATAAATTGCTTGAAGACTTTCCCAAAGTCAGGTGTTCATAAAAGTGAGACTTAGATAAAAATTCTTGACCAGGTGCAGTGAAATTTGGGTTCTGTATTTCTTGCCGTTCCGTAGTTATGCTACAATGGGGAGAAAATATTTCAGTTTATTTACCAGTAAATGAATAAATGTTTCAGAATTTTTTTTTTGAGGGTCTCAACCTCAATTGCTACATGGCAATCCAATTCTGATAACCATTTTACATTTCATCATGGTTGCTTTCAAAAATACCACACTCTGCAAGTCTGTAACTGTCTCTCTCACACCAACTCCCAGCCTGACTTTATCACCTACAAATAGTAGAGAAGAGTCTCTCCTCCAGTTCAATCGTAGCTCCTCACTTACCTTCTTCACCAGATATCTCTCTACCCGTTCTCTTCTCACGGTAACCCCTTCACCTGTACTCTTGGCCCATTTAGTATCTCAACCTCAGGAGTCTTGCTCTCGCAATGGTCATTCCATATCCTTCCCTTCTCATGCGTCATCTGTTACACCTTTTTCACTCAGAAAGCCTTGCCCACCCTTGACTTTTTTCTCCGCCTTATCTCCCCACTTCAAGCTAATACTGTTACCTATCCCTCATGGTCAACCTTCTTCTACAGGTAATCTAAACTAGATGTTTTCAATTCCTCACTTTCTACTCACTGAACTCTCATTTCCCCCACTATTCTGTAGAAATTGTTTTCAATAAAGTTGCTAATGATCTCCTGAAGCCAAAAAAAAAAAAAAGCTTCATGTGTAAATATATTCAGCTTGACTCCTGACAGTTTTGAAAACTTCCTTTTTAAAATTCTCACTGCCAACATTTACACCATTATTTTCCCTCTTTTTTAAACTGTTTTGTCTTTTTTTTTCTTTCTTTCTCTTAAAAAAACATTCCTGCCTCTAAAGTTGGATTTATTCTGTGGACACTTTCCTGGGCAATGTGAATCAGTTACATTGCTTAAATCACCATCTATGTAACAACAAAAACATTAATCTTTGTTTAATTTGACATTCCCCGGATGTTATTCCTATACCGTGAACTGCATCAAGTATCAGACATCCCTACCTTGATGTTGCACACTCATCTCAAACTCAGCCTGTTCAAAACTAAAACTAATTACCTCCCAAGCATAGAAGTTCTTCCTCCATACTTTGTTGAAAACCTCATACTTCCTTTTAACCCAACCCTAAACCCTTGGAACTTGAAGTTATCCTAGAATTTATTTAGTTATCCATTCATCTAGCCAGCAAATAATGTGTTCCACTATATGCCAGGCAGTATTTTGGCTGTAGGATATAGTGACAAACCAAACAAAATCACAGAGTTTACATTCTAGTGGAGGGAAACAAACAAATGTCAGCTGGTATAATATGTTATGGAGAAAATTAAAGCATGATAAGGGGGATAGGAAATGTCCAGCAGAAATAAATAAATGATATTTTATATAGGGTGACAAAACATTACTGATGAGGTGACATTTGTATAGAGACCTAAAAGAGGTGAGAGAAAGACATGTAGGGACTTGGAAGGAGGTTGTTGGAGGCAGAGCGGACACCACATGCTAGGCTGGACACACATATGCCTGCAGCAGAGTAAGCAAGGGGTAGTTAGCAGGTGAGACTGGAAAGGTAACAACAAGGCCAGATCACAGAGAACCTGTGTAGCATGCCAAAGAATTCCAGATTGTATTCTGAGATGAAGCCATGCAACAGTTTTTGAGTCCAGAAATGACATAATCTGTCATTTCAATACTTTAAAAAGGACCCTGCCAGCTGCTTAGTTGAAAATTCACTGTGTCTAGGGAGGAGGGAGGAGGCAAAGTCAGAAGCATGGAGACCAAATCTACTGAAATAATCCAGGCAGTTTTATGATTACTTGAACCAGGTGTTAGGGGTGGAAGTGGTAAGAAGTGATTGGATTTGGGGTATATTTTGAAAGCAGACTTGTTAGACTTTTACATTTATAGGATAGGACATTAGTTTTGGAGATGTTAAGTTTATGATGGCTACAAGTCACCCAAATAAAAATGTCAAGCAAGTAGCTGAATGAATGAATATACTGTTTTGGGAAGAAATCTGGCTTAAAGATATGAATCTTGGAGTTATCACCAAATACATGGTATACAAAGTTATGAGAGCAGATGAGACAGTAGTGGGGAAGGGGAGGAAGAGAAGCCATTTGGAGCTGAACCATGGGGTAATTTAATATTTAGTGGCTGGGGGAAGAACTAGCAAAGGAAAGTAAGAAAGATAGCCAGTGGGATAGGAGAAGTAAGAGAGATGGCCCAGAAGCCAGAATAAAGTGTTAAGAAAGCAGGAGTGATTAACTGTGTCAATGCTACTGACGGGTTAACACAAGGATGGGGGACAATGTGGAGTTCACTGGTAATCTTGATGAGGGGTGGTAGTGGGTGGTGATAAAAGACTGAGATGGGTTCGGAAGAGAAAGGGAAGAGATGAAGTAGAGAAGGTGAGTTGAGACAATTCTAATGAGATGTGCTTTAAGTGGGGCATGGAAATGGATTGGTGGGATAAGGGAAGTCAAGAAAGTCTTTTCAAGATGGGAGATTTATAGCAACTGCCTACACTGATGGGCTTCCCTCATAGCTCAGCTGGTAAAGAATCTGGCTGCAATGCAAAGAACTGGGGAGACCCTGGTTCGATTCCTGGGTTGGGAAGATCCCCTGGAGAAGGGATAGGCTATGCACTCCAGTATTCTTGGGCTTCCCTTGTGGCTCAGCTGGTAAAGAATCTGCCTGCAATGCGGGAGACCTGGTTTTGATCCCTGGGTTGGAATGATCCCCTGGAGAAGGGAAAGGCTACCCACTCCAGTATCCTGGCCTGGAGAATTCCATGGACTGTATAGTCCATGGGGTTGCAACGAGTCAGACACTACCGAGCAACTTTCACACTGATGGGACTAGTCCAGTAGGAACGAAAAACTATCAGTGCAGGAGGGAGAGGTGACAATTGCTGGACTCGTTTCCTTGAATAGATGATCTAGATGTGATCGAATGCAGAGGAATAAATAAACCTGCTCCAAAACTTACTTTCATTGATTTCTTTTACTCTATTGTTTTTAAATATGAAGAATATGTGAAAATGAGGAGTCTGCTTTGCAGCTTTTATGATCAAGACATCTATTTGAATCTACTTGGGACAAATTTTGCCACTCTCTGTTAATGACTACCTGGCCAAATGGGGAATCTATCTTCCACCCAGTCTCTACTCTACCACACGTGCTAACTAAACGAAGTCTTGTTGTTCTTTAGTTGCTAAGTCATGTCTGACTCTTGTGACTGCATGGACTATAGTTCGCCTGGCTCCTTTGTCTATGGGATTCTCCAGGCATTCTCCAGGATTGTCCAAGGCAACTGAAGTAGGTTGCCATGCTCTCCTCCAGGGGATCTTCCTGACCCACGGATAGAACTCGGGTCCCTGACCCAGGGATAGAACCCGGGTCTCCTGCACTGGCAGGTGGATTCTCTACCACTGAGTCACCTGGGAAGACAATAAATACCTTTACTTCCTTACCAATCTCCTTGCAATAGTTTCTCTCTGATCTCTTTCTGAAACATACATCTGGTTATGTCGCTTCTCAGAAACATCCAAAAACAAACTATTGCCTGACCAGGTGTTGGGTTTGTCAGAAATGATATCCAGGAAGCTTTTTAGTCTGACTCTGCCCATTTCTTTGTTTCCTCCCTATCCTCACCCCACCCCCGTGCCTGACAAATCCCATGATGAAAGTCACACAACTTCTTACTGCATCCAGATTTGCAATGACCTCTTTAACAAGCACTCTTTACATTCCATCTAAAGTACTTTTCCTATTAAGCTTTTGTCACATAATTAGCTGCCAATTTTTCTATGTTCTCACATCACTTTGTTATATTCATTTCAGTATTTATAGCACAATAATTCTTATCATGCCTGGCTCTAAGACAAGCAATCCAGTTGGACTTTTTGTATGGTCTATTTCCCCTGAGCTCCTTTTTTGCCTTCCCTTTACTGTGGATACTATCTTTCATAGGAGCTTTCTTCCAGGGATGAGTGATCTTTGATTTTCTGTTCTCACTGAAGAGTGAAGCATTGAATAGCTGACTGAAGCTGTGTGCTGGTAAGCTCGTCAATTGTTGGCTTCACTGTCTGGCAGTGCAGTTTAATTTCAATAACTGCAACTATCAGTAGCCTTTTCTATTGGGCTGGTCCTAAGACCAAGAAAAAGAATCATTCAGTCTTTTGCCTACAGGCCCAGCTGCCAGCATTTGGGAGCGGAACGAGGCTAGGGGTTCTCACCACTTGAAATCCGGATTTTTACTTAATCTTTGTTTTCAGAGCCTTCCCCCAGTCCCATCCCCAATTCAGAATCTCTCCAATTCATCTTCTCCAGAGAATGACCTTCTGGTCTTTTGGTAGAAGAGGGATTTTTTTGCCTGCCTGCAGTGGGGGAGGGGAAAATCTTACATGGATTTTCAACTAATCTTCCTATTTTCTACTTCACCTTCAAAAGTATATGTTGCTGCCAATTTGAGTCTTTTTCAGGTTCTTTAGGGGAAACTGGGGAGACTGGGTAGACTTGGAAACTGCCTGCTCTAATGTCAAGTTTTAGATTTCTATGTCTTTCTAGTCATGATTTTAGCTTCAAAAGTTTTGTTATTTCAGGATTTTCCTGGTGGTCCAGTGGCTAAGACTCTGTGCTCCCAATGCAGAAGGTATGGGTTCAATCCCTGGTCCTGGTCAGCGAACTATATCCCACATGCCACAACGAAGAGTTCGCATGCTGCAACTAAGACCCAGTGCAACCAAATAAATAAAATATTAAAAAGAATATTAATTTTTTAAAAAGTTGTTGCTTCTTCTGAAACACTGTACTTACAGACTAGTACATTTAAAAAAAAATTCTCTTGTAACTAGTATGGTTTGGAGAGGGAGGAGAGATAAAAGTATATTTTTAATATATGCCATCTTTAATTTTTCTTTCACTTTTATTAATATAATTGAGATATAATATGTGTGTGCCTAGTTGTTCATTCATGTCCAACTCTTTGTGACCCCATGGATTATAGCCAGACAGGCTCCTCTGTCCATGGGGATTCTCCAGGCAAGAATACTGGAGTGAGTTGCCATGCCCTTCTTCAGGTGACCTTCCCAACCTGGGGATCTAACCTAGCTCTCCTTCATTGCAGGCAGATTTTTTACCGTCTGAACCACCAGAGAAGCCCATGAATACCGGAGTGGGTAGTCTATCCCTTCTCCAGGAGATCTTCCAGACCTAGGAATTGAACCAGGGTTTCCTGCATTGCAGGCGGATTCTTTACCAGCTGAGCTACCAAGGATATGCCACCTTTATTAATTGGTTTTGAGTAATTTCCATATCCTGCTCAACTTTAGTACCTTATCCATAAAATTGAAATAAAATCTATATGTCTACAAAGTTACTAAAAATGAGATAATAATATGTGTAGCAGTATAAAGTACTACCAGAGTACAGAATTATTTAATCCTGATGCAGGCTCTCAAAAAAGAGAAGTGTTAATGTCTTCACTGTATGTTAGAGCCAGTATATCTAGAAATATATTTTAAAAACCCACACTTTTACTACACTATATTAGTAGAATTAAAAAAAATTTAAAATGTCTTACCAAGAGGGTCCACAGGTAACTGGCTCTAAAGAAATGTGATGCATAAACAACCTTCTATCTTTCATTGTGCCTAAAAAAATATGTTTCACATTATGTATTAATGAATACATTTTATATTATATATTAATGAAAATCTAGTGAGAGATTTTATTTCCTATGTCTGTTCATTATACATTATTGTAACCATCTACACAAAAATTTGAGAAAATTATACATTTAAAATTTTTCAATGCACATAATGAATGCTTAGTTCATAGCTATCAAAAAGTTTGGTTCTCAAATTGATAATGATTAATACCAAATAACTCACAGTGCAAACATATATATGAAATCAGTATAAATTTAGTCAGCTGATGTTAATCAGAACTTGAAAGTGTTAGTGAATTGCCAATGAAAATATAAATCTTTAGGTTTATGAAGGTTGACAAGCTAAACTGTAGATATTATTCATTTTCAGTAGGTAACCTGTACTTCTTAAACCTTCCACTAGTCCATTAGTAGGGAGGGGACTGGTTGAATATTAAACCAGAATACACTCATATAGCCATGTGATCAAGCACTACATAATCACAAGAAAGAACGAGGAAGATCTCTCTATGCTCACTTATGCATGATCTCCAGATAAATTCAAACTGAACAACAAAGAAGGTACAAAACCCTGTGCACACTGATATCTTTTGAGTGAGAAAGAAAAAAATATATATATTCACATATTTACTTATTTTTACAAAAAGAAGCCCTAAAAGGATAGACCAAAAACCATTAAAAACAGTTACCAATATAATAAGAAGAAAGTGAGGAAGTTGGTGAACACTATGGAGGAGACAGTGATGGAAATAAGGCTTCTCTGAGTAAATATTTCTATAGTTTTGATGAATGAACTACATAAACATTCTATTTATTCAAATATAAAATTGAAAAAAGCAAATCTTAAAATTGAAAACAAAGTGAAACTAATTAATCTAACCTAATTATCAAATTGTTAACCACAAAAGAATTCTTTTGAGTGACATCTGAATAGAGAACTTTAACTGTACATTCCTTATGATATATATTTTTAGGACAAAAACTGTAAAGAATTCTTAAATCTCTCTTAGTAGTTTATGAATAGTAACAGTGGTACTGTAAACTTAAAGCTATTATACATATACTATAAGACAGTGATTCTCAGAGGGATCCATGCAACACTGGGAGGGAGTACCCACAACCCTTAGAGGGGATCCAAGCTGTCAAACTACCTTAATAATAACTGTAATTAATAATAATAAGTAGTAGTAGTTGTAGTTATATATATCTTTCTCACTGTGTTGACACTGGCATTGCTGGCGTGTCCTGCTGCATACTTTAGTGTGATAATTGTCTAAAGGAAATGCACTTTATGTGAACTGCACTAATCAACTTTTCCCCCAAAGAATTCCATTTTTACTTGAAAGCAAAACCAACAAACGATTTATTCAGAGTTGGGTATTCAACAAATACTTCTTCAAAAATGAATGAAATGAGCTCATCACTACAAAAAAACAAGTGAGTATTTGCTGCGAAACAAACTATTGTAAAGTTCAAGCTTTTAAACAAAATGACAATTTTGGAACGCTTTTATCTGGCTGTTACCTTGACAATTTCCCAATACTAAATTTTTAGATTAGATCAGTGGTGACATTAAGAAAAGTAATTGTTTAAGACTGTATAATGTGTCAATGTTGGAAGAGTTGCATAATTCTGAACTAATATTTTCAAAATGACTTAAGTATAATATTTTATATTTATAAATACTAAAAGTTTTCAATTTTAATGTTGAATATGATAAATATAAATAGAAATAATCCACATAATCAAATGCTCTTGAGTATCCTCAATAATTTTTAAGAGTATAAAGAGATTTTGAGAGCAAAAAGTTTGAGAATCTTGGCTGGATAGTAAAGCAAATAAGTAAATATGTTAACATTATTAGAACCAAGAATACAGCACTAAAAAATATAATAACAACAGCAGCTCTAAGCGTAGTTAGCACTCAAATCTTGTTTTTTAAAAAGTATTAACCACTGAAAGGATCTCTGGAAATTCCAAAGACTCTAGAACTGGGGTGAAGAATTACAATGACTTCTAGAAATCCTTCTGTGAAAATACAAAGCAAGAAAGTGTTCAAAGGTTAATTAAAGCATATTAAAAACAAAAACTCTTAAGAAATACTTGAAGAGGTCACTACTTACAAATTTGAAATGATTTGAGCATCAAAAAGAATGTTACCTTTTGTAAAGAAATACATTATTTACAATGTGTTCTTGTAAACTTTATATCCACATTATAAATAAGAATCTAAGAAATCAACTGTATCTAAAAGAGACAGAAAAAAATTCCTTTACTACCCTTAGTAGTGATTATCATACCAACTGCTCTTTACTCTGAAAATTGGTGAGTGAAGAGAAAGAATTCAATATTTATCCTGCCTTTTTAGAAAGAACTATATAGATAATCCTCAGTTGTTAAGAGAAAGCCCTTCCTTGCTAAAGAATCCCAGTTAATAAATGTATTAAAAAAATAACAGAATTTTAAAGTCACTATTTTTCAATCTCCAATTAAATAATCGATTCTGGTAAATATTATGAAATCAACTGGATTTTAGAATGTGAACTTATTTTATTAAGTTCTTACTAAATTCTCACAGCTTTTTATTTTAAAATTCCTTATTTGAGTATCATTTCACATTTCTCAATTATGGAAAACTTCCACATTATACCTGGTAGTATGAAGGAAAAGCTCACATAACAAATAAAGCAAGATAGACGTTTTAATAAACCACACTGTAAAGTCTTGCCCAATTATCCATATACCCAAAAGAGGTGAGAAAAACAACTTTAAGAATATTAAGTACAGTAATTAGAGAAGGAGAAAAGATACACATTAAAAAGCATATTTTACCATCTGGAGTGCTTTTTGAAGCCTTTAAGGATTTTCCTTGATTTTCTACTATGCTGTCAAATTCATTTAACAAGTTTCGTTTGATTGGGGGTTCTCCTAAAAAGAAATTCCCATACATGTTTTTAAAGCAAATATTGTCAGTTTTATTTTTCAAAAGTCATAGTCCATTTTTTAAAACTAAAGTACTAGCTTTTACAATGTGTTAAGTAAAAAATACATAATAATTATAATTTAAATAGTGAACATTCTATTTTGTAAGTGATTTTTGTAATTTTGTAATTTTTGTAGTTAATTTTTCAATGTCAATTTAATTTCTATTATTTTTTGACCATTTAAAAACCTATTTTTTAATTGGGTCGAGGGATAAACAGATGTACCAGATATCTTTTTTTTTTTAAATAAACTGTCACTTAATGTAACTCCGGGCATATTGGCAATAAGGACAAACAAAAAATTTCTTTAAACAAACTTTTTTTTTTTGCATTACACTCAAGAAGGAATTATACAGGTCCCTGAACTAGAGTCAGTGGGTAGGAGAAAAGATTTAAAATTACCAAAATTAAAGTACTGGCAAAAGTAATACGTACTTCTTATTTAAAAACTCTTCAAAGACTTAGAATAAACTTAAGCCATAATTGAAGTTATGCATTTCTGTGCCATATTGAGATAATGTGTTAACAGATACCTTTTTAAAAAAATATATTTATTTTGTTTATTTGGCTGCCTTAGGTTGAAGCATGTGGGATCTAGTTCCCCAACCAGGGACTGAACCCAGGCCCCGTGCATTGGGAGGGTGGAATCTTAGCCACTACACCACCAAGGAAGTCCTGATACTTTGTGTTTTTAGATGTTTTTTTTGATTTATTAAAGGAAGTGAACTTAAAGGATTTAATAAGTAAAAATGTCCTTGAAAGGCTTTATCAAATGTTCGATTATAAAGTGATTTAATTGTTTGACAAGAACCTGTACTATAAAGTAACCAGAAGCTGATTGTGCCTAGTCGCTCAGTCAGGTCTGACTCTTTGCAACCCAGTGGACTGTAGCCCATCAGGCTTCTCTGTCCGTGGGGATTCTCCAGGCAAGAATACTGGAGTGGATTGTCATGCCCTTCTCCAGAAGCTGATTAAGCTATATAATTTGCATCTAACAATAGTGAGGGAAATGAAACAATGACGCTGTTGAGAACACTTAGTAGAAATCTGAGTTGTTATTCCTAGGCATAAGGCCAACCTACTTTAGTGCACACATGAACAAAACAGGATCCTATAAATAAAGACATTATTTTCTATAAAAGAATTATGAATATCTTTAGCATCTGCACTTCAGAATTTTGCACTAGAGAATAGCAACAACAAGGTAAGTATTGTAAACTTACTATTCTGCCTATAACATGAACTTGGTATAGAATGTGGCATGGATAACTTAAGGGCAAAATGTACCAAGTATAAGAATGAACTGACCATCTTCAGTGTCTTTCTCTATAATGTGAAGGGCCTGGACAAGAAGACTTGTGAAAACTCAACTACTCTGTGAGTCTAGAATTTTAGGACTGACGTGCTTCAGATCATTCACTTGAAAGTTGGGGAGTTACTTTTGGCATTTACTTTAATTGTAACTAATCAACAGATTTAATTATTTACGATAACTCCTAGTCAAAGATACTAACGGAAAGAAAAAAAAATCAAACATCCAATTAACCTCATAATTGAACTGAGTTGTTAAATATACTATATTTAAAAGAGAAGTCAGAATGTAGTCCAAAAGGCCTTAAGACCAGAATACTATTTACTAAAAACAAACTTATCTTAGAACAGCTGCTAGATGGGAAAAAAAAGGCAAGCTAACCAACATCTATAGTCAGAAACCAGCTTTTAAAGTTCTTAATAGTCAGAGTCTGAAACTCTGTTCTCTCTCCCCATCTCTATGTATATGTATATAAACATGACTAAACCAATGATTTCCTGGTACACAGATTCAGCCATATCAAGAATGAAACCAAACTACACACACAAGTCTGAAAAATGTACTTAGTGTATAATTTCCTAATTGTTACAAGCTGGCATACCAGAGGGAGAAGGCAATGGCGACCCACTCCAGTACTCTTGCCTGGAAAATCTCATGGACAGAGGAACCTGGTAGGCTGCAGTCCATGGGGTCGCAAAGAGTCGGACACTACTGAGGGACTTCACTTTCATGCATTGGAGAAGGAAATGGCAACCCACTCCAGTATTCTTGCCTGGGACTCCCAGGGACAGGGGAGCCTGGTGGGCTGCTGTCTATGGGGTAGCACAGAGTCAGACACAACTGAAGCAACTTAGCAGCAGCAACAATTTAAAAAGCAACTGGGAGACCAAAAGGCAAAAACAGACACTTACCAACTGTGACAAGTGTATCTCCTCTTCTTTTTTCTATTCTTGAATTTGACAAAACTGTTTCCTCATTTTTTTGGCATGTAAAAGGAGAGTGTTTTGCATGACTTGGAAATTCAGAATCTGTCAGCTCACCATCTTCCATAAAAGCTTTGGCAATCTCTACTGCTTCTGTTTCAAAATAGTTCTCTGGGTCTTTGGAGTCAGTAGAACAAATTTCTCTATTTGTTTTCACAAGAAGATCAGGAAAAGTTTCAGTTTTCCCAATTTCCTTTTTTATATTTTTAGGCAAAGTTTGCTTTTTCCCCAAAAGATGAATGTTGTCACTGTGTGATACTCTGGTTCCTAAAACTGATTGTTGTTGGTCTTGCTTAAACTCAGAGAGATACAAAGAAACTTTAATAGAGTGATTATTTTCTGAAGAACCACTTTCAATGTTATAGTTGTTTGATAATTTAAATTCTTTATTGTAGGTTTTTTCCATTTTGGAGCTGACAGAGTGTTCTGGGGTTCTTTTATCAGTACCAGAGACAGGAAGTATCTTTGATACATCTTGCCTAGAGGTAGGTGAATGCTGGAGACTACATTCAGTTCCGATTAAATCGAATTCTTCAAACATTCCCTTAACTTTGCATAAGGCACTCTCAGAAACTGGAACGTGTTTTCCACTTGCTGTACTAAATCCAGAGAAAACAGATGATAGTAAATTTGGGGGGTTATGTGACACAGTATTTTCTTTTCTCGTGAATATGTCTGAATGCTCTTCATTACTTTTAAATGACACTCTGGAAAAGAGTTGCTTGGCACCGTCTTCTGACTTAGAAAATACCTGTCTTGCTTTTTGTAATGCAGAATCTGACACTTGGACAGATTTTCCACTTGCTGTGTTAAAAATCCCACAAGCGTTCATAGAAGAGACAGACCTGGGATGCTTTCCCATGTTAAATTTACATCTATCAGAAGTTTTCAAATCAATATGACGAAGTGGTATTTCAGAAACTTTCTCCAATCCAGAAATACTTTGGTTATGTTGTAAAATCGGTTCACTTTGAATGTCAGGAGAAACATCATGTGAATGCATATGATGTTCTTCATTATCTGGAGAGTTAGGGAAAATAACATCCTCTGAGTCACCCAATGCCTCATGAGAATCTGTCACAGTTTTCGTTTGGTCAGTGCCTGATTCAGTCTCAGTGTTTTGCTTAGTATCTATGTTCCTGCAGTTGTCTGTAAACCTCTCTCTCACTGTTGTTTCACATGAAACAAAGGCTATCTGATCACTTGCTGTACTGTATGCAGGTGGTTCGGTCTCAAAATTATTTGAATGAGATAAGGCCACTTCAACAGCTGTCTTTTTATTTTTGCATGGTGGAAACTTAGTCACAAGTTTCAGAACACAACTATCTTTGTCTAAAGCTTGTGGGTTTATGTTTGCTTCTCTTATGGTGGGTATTACTTCAGAAAAACTAGTGTTTTTCCTATCTTTGACATTCTTCACTACTGGCTCAATACCAGAATTATCAATTTTATTTTTTGAGAGATACTCTGATTTATTAAATCCCTCACTGGAATGACAAAAATCAGAATGATATGAATAGCTGTTAGGCATGCTATTGTTTAAGGAAGTTGAATCTTGCTTTTCAGAGAGGCTTTTGTCATTTTCAGTTATGATACTGTTTGAACTGTTTCCACATGAAGGATTTCCTACATAATCCCCAGTATATTCCTTTAAACATATAATTTTGGAGGAATTTATTTTTTCTGGTTGATCATTCAATTCTCCTTCTCTAAGCCATTTCTGGGCTTCAAGTAGCGAAGACTGACTCACAGAAATTTTTCTACCATGTCCTGTGTAAAACGCTAAAGCTGAGTTTTCAATGGCTGGACAAGTGGAATGGTTTGTGTAACAAGTTATAGGACTTTTTGCTGTTTCTTCTTCTGTATTTTCGTGTACTTTAACTTTCAGAGAGATACTGTGTGATGTGTGGAGATTTTCAGTTTGTCTATGTAAATGATCACTTAAGAACCTGGGTGGCATGGCAGTCTGCTCAGAAACAAGCTTTTTCTTCTCTAGAGAATTCTGCATCTCTTCATGCTTTGGGGCAGGTACTTTAACTATCTCACATGCTAAGTCAAGCCCTTCTTCACAAACCTCTCTGTCCTTTACCATCTTTGCCCCTTGATGGATAAAATCAGTCACTTCACTATTGTCTTGCTTTGTTTCATCAAAAAGATTTTTCACTTTGTCCAGAGATTCTTTGGCAATTTTTACTTTTTTCCCACTAGCTGTATGAAAACCCAACATGGTTGGTTCTTTGATCTTTCTGAGTTCACTTTTTTCTCTTTGCTGGAGTGTCAGTATTTGATTTTCAATACCAGCTGGGCTTTCTTTCAACATTTTGTTTTTGAACATACTGGTTTCCTCATGACTTGAAATGTCTATTTTGTTAATATTTATGCCAGAAAGTAAATCAGAATTTGAGGAATCTGAAAAATTATTCAATTCTTTTTCTGTACATTTTTCATCAAAGAAATTTACAACTTTATTTAAAGACTCCTCAGAGACCCTTATGTTTTTCCCACCTGCAGTCCAAAAGGACAAATCAAAAACACCAAAATCTTTTATATTTTGCCTCATCTTATTCACAGCTGGCTCCTTTTTATTTGACTTATCAAATGTTTCTTCAGCTTTCATAACTTCCAAACAAGTTAAATCTGACAAATCTTCTTTAATTGGAATGTTTTCCTTCTTCATAAAGTGATGAGATAATCTCAGATGTATGTTGTGTTGATCAGTATATGGTAAGCCACTTTTGTCTTTATGAACATAAACTGTATCATTTTTACTTGAAGCACAGCCATCAGATTCTCCTAAATTACAAACAAAACCAGTGCATTTGTTATCTTTGTTTTCAGTATTTCTCTTGAAATCTTCAGTATTTTCTTTGACAAAAATGCTGGTGGTCATTTCAAAGTTACTTTGTAGTATCAGTTGGCATTTATTATTTTCCTCACTTAAATTTTTATCATTGCTATAATTTTCTACCTTAAACATAGAAACATCAGAATCGTTACACTGATTTGAAGAGAAATTTCCTGGATCTACTTCTGCAGGAGTTTTCTCACTAACTTTCTCGATGTCACTGAACAGTTTCACAGCTTTCTGCAATGCTTCATTAGAAACATTCAGTTTTGTGCCACGAGCTGAATAAAAGCCCCTAAACCCTTTACTTTTACCTGTTAAAGAACCAGAAACACTTCTGTTACAGTTGGTTGTTGACAAGCAGATCAACTTTTGCTCACATCCAACTAAACCTTCACATTTCTTGCTGCTATCTACATGACTGAGAGATGGGGCACTGGCTGTGAGATGAAGATCAACATCTTTCTGCTCCTCAGAAGTGCTTTTCAAGACAGTCATCTGGGTTTCAGGCATTTCAAATGGATTACTCTGTAATATGTGGCTTGGTTTTCTGAACTGTGTAAATTCAAACTGGCTTCCTGATTCTTCCAATATTGTAGAAAGTTCTGTAATTTCTGCCTTCTGGCTGGGTGTTAAATTATGGTTTGAATTGAAGTCTTGCTTTAAAGATAAAACTGGAGGAGTTGTGTGACTGTTTTCACCATCAGAAACAACGGCACTACTCTGCACATACCCACACACTGTATCAACTGACTGTGAATCACGATCACGAGGTTGGCCTCCTTTCCTTTGATTTTCTAATGATTTTAAAATTTCAACCCAACCTAAGCTAGCAGGATAATGTTCTTCAATATCCCTGAAGAGCATTTTGCTTTTCTTAATGTTGTGTTCAGAGAGTTCTATCTCTTTATTAGAAGCTGTTCTGAAGCCATTTCCAAAACTGTGACTTGAAGTCAAATCTGAAAGTTCTGCCCATTTGTCCCTGCAAAAGTTATTTCTATTTGATTTCGTATCTGTATCTAGGGACACATCTAGCTTTGAATCTTGACCTAGAGTTATCTTTGGTTGTTGCTTTACGCTATTTCTATTCTTCTCCATAAGACCATGGACTGTATTTGATGAGACAGAATCTTTTGTAATGGATACTTTGGCTGCTTGTCCGCCATCCATATCTGTGCTTGTTACTATGACAGAGTTCTTGAGAACAGGTTCTCTTAAACAACTGAGGTCTGCCTCATGAACTTCCTTAATGTTTCCTAAAATAGGAATATTCCTTTCACTAGTTGTTTGAAAGATAAAATTATTTTCATTGTCCGGGGAAAGTTCTTCAGAGTTTGGGTTGATAGTTCTTTTTGAAATTAAAGTAGTTTCTTCCTGGTCTTTATGGATGACTGTGAGATTCATATTTTGGTAGCACTGTACTTTCACAGAAGGTGATGCTCCTGTTATATATTTTTCAGGTAACAACATCTCAGCTTTCTTAGAATTTTCATTTAAAACACATGTTTCTTGATTCTCTTCCATGGAAATATATTTAGTTAATTCAAAACCTGCTTCACAATTCTTAGATTTTATTTTCTCTGACATTTTATATGATTGTTTTCCTCTAGAAATCACAACTGGATTTGACAGAAGATCCTTGGAGCTAGGAGTTAAAATGGTGGTATTATCATGGTCATGTAAAAAACTTTCCTGGAATTGGAAGACAGTATCACTACATTCCTCTGAATGTGGCAATTCAGGGCAACATACTACAGACAAGACTTTTTCCTTTATATCTGAAATACCTTGGCTTTTTGGATTATCTTCACAATGCTTGTCCTGCAAGCATGACACATAATCAGTTTCTGTGGTTATAAATGACTGCCATTTTTCTTTATTAATATTTGTTTCTTTATAATAAAGATCCTGAGATATTGTTTTATTATTAGAAGAACTGCCTTCATTTTTCAAATATTTTCTCAGAACTGTCCCAAAAGAGCTGGTTAAAGACAAAGTTGGTTCTTCAGAATCATTCTGTGAACAGTTTTTTTGGATAGAAGAATGCAATGAACCTAAGCATGAAGACACAAAGTGACAAGATAAAATTCAAGTATCACCAATCACATTCACTGAATATTTTCCACTAAAAAGATAGTGTCTAAAACAAGAATTACATGAAAAGCAAGAAGTGAATGTCAAGTTTAAAGAAAAGAATTCTAAATATTCTCTATTTTGAAGTTATTACATTTCCCAACTAAAGATACAGAGGATCTAGTATTTTTTAATATTTATCAAGTCAATTAAAATTAGTATGTAGCTAGCTGCCATAAGTAAAATTCAAAGTATTTTTGTTAGAAAATAAAATTGGAAAAGAATTCTTTACTAATATTGATGTAATAGGAGTTAGAAAATCAAGGTAATGAAAAGGAACTAAAAAAGTAACCATTTCCTTTGGTTCAGTCTTTCACATTGAAGAAAAACAAAAAATGAACTTTAAAAACAGGTTCTACACATGAAGGGCCTGAAAGATTACTTAATCTCAATTATATATGCAAATATTTAATTTTATTGACCTTCTGAATCTATTAACAAGTCAAAATTATTAGTCTCATTTTATTTATTCACTAACCACTGTTTTGTTGGTTTTACCTCTGATATATACATTTTCCTCTAGAAATTAACCTAAATCTCAAACAGTTCTGTACTCCAGTTCCACCAAGCCCATTGTTCATTGAAATACTATCACCCACTCAAATATTCTCAGAGGGAGATAAAATCCCCTTTTAACATACAGTATGTATGTGTTAAGTCATGTCTGATTCTTTGCAACTAAATGGACTATAGCCACCAGGCTCCCCTGTCCATGGAATTTTTCAGGCAAGAATACTGGAGTGGATTGCCATTTCTTTCTCCAGGGGATCTTCTCAACCCAGAGATTGAACACACATAATAGCTAATGATAAATAAACTTTTCCTCAAATAAAAAATGGCTTTTACTATGCACACTCCTGACACTGAGATATAGTAATAACTCTAAGCAACCTCTAAATAGTTAAGAAAACTGTGTAACAACAACAAAAATGTCACTATTTTATGACTGCCTTACATTAAACTTAGCTAACAATTAGCTTTTTTTTCTATTTTTTATATGCTTTAGAGAAAATACATATTAAATAGCACAACATATTTATAGAACTGTCCAACTTGCATATAACAAATACTGAAAATTAAAGCAGGAATTAAGTAGCCAAGCTCTTGGTGTTTATCAATCACATGCTCTGTCTCAAGAGGTATGATTTTATATATATACATGTATATATGTGTATATATATACACACACCATGCAAATTGATCCAACAAGTTTGAATGGAATGATTCTGAACACTGGTAATCAAAGGCCTAAACAACAATGTCTGATATGGAATATATAGATTTTTTAAAAAATGACAGAAGACCAAAAAAAATTATAGAATGAAAGTAAGCAGTATGTTTTTAAAAAAGATTAAAGAAAGATACACATGTTCAAATTAGAAATTTATCACCATCCATAAAACTATATACACTGTTTACATACACACAAAGAGGTACCTGAATCAACATTTATAAGTGTACGTGGTGCCTCCAAAGTCTTTGCTTCAAATTGGGCTGAAGAGTTAGTGAGCTCTGATTCTTGGTCTTTCTGTATTTTCAGTCCTTGGTAAGCTGTTTTATCATTTATAACATAAATAAACTTTTTTGTTTTCTTTTTCAAGGTGGATATTAAACCTGTGCTCTTCGAAGCTACTGAAGTGTATTCGGTAGTGGCTGGCCAGCTCTCATTATCCCCTGAAATTGAACATACGGAATCCTCTTTCTGTGAGTAAATGGTTTGTATTTCTGATTCACTTTTAGAGTCTTCTGGTTCTTCTTTCAAGTTTGAATCAGTCACATTACTTGAGAAATCTTCTCTAAGTATCTTTTCAGGAGATTCTCTTATCCTGAAGATAGACTTTTTGATGCCCCGAAGTGGAGAAGAGTCAGTTAGTGTTTGTTGTCCCACAGGAGTGGGATCTTCATGAGATTCAAGACACTGCCCTTCATCTGTCTTGTTTACCACTGTTTCCTTATTTAATATCTTCACTGTTTTTGATATGCTTGAAACATGTGGCAAAGAATTTTCTGAAGTAATGAAGTTGGTACAGTCTTTCTCTGTGCCTATGAGGTCTTCTTCTGAATTAGTTTGGTCACAAGAAGAAATATGCAGTAGAGACGTTTTCTCCATCTGGGTTCCATTTAGACCTGAGATGATGAGCTGAGACCATTCAGAGACTGAAGATGGTACAACTTCCCTGGAGATTATGTCAGTTCCGCTCACAGTGGGCTTTTGATTTATTACATTTGAATCTAATGGATCACTGTCATTTGGTTCTGTTTCAGATACAAATGAATGCTTACTTTCTGTCATTTCCTTTTTAGCTTCTTCACATTCATCTGTTGTTTCATGGAAAATATTTTTCCTAGTCTTGCCAGTTTTTATTTTTTGTAGCTTTTTTGTTTTATATTTAGAAACACATACTGGCAAACTATCTTCTTCAGAGATACCTGCAACTGTTTCATGTACTTCATCTTCTAGGACATTTGGCATTGACTTTTCAAAATGGTCTTTGCAGCCATTTACTTTACCAAATGAATCCTCTAACATTTTCTCCAATCCTGTTAAAATTTAAAATATAAGTATTACTAATAACATTTTATAACACAACCATATAATTTATATTACTCTCAAACCTTTTTCATAGAAATATTATACACTAAATAATGCATAATTTAGCATTTGAAGAGTTATCCTGAATGCTAGCTATATTTTGGCTAGGGAGACACCAACCTTGCCCTGTTCTTCTGGTCAAGACTGATTCCAGTGTACTCACAGCCTTTTATTCACACTCAATTTCTAATAACCTTTCTTTACCAGGTCTATACAATAAAGTTTACTCAATTTTACTAGATAAATACAATTTAATTTTAAAATTTATCAAATTTTAAGTTCCAAATTAATTTTCTGGCCCTACAACCAGCAGTAAAATCTGATTTTATACAAACACACACACAAACAAGATACCCAATCTTATACATTTATACAGTTATACACACATACTAAGAACATGCAGTGATCAAGACCATCCCCAAGAAAAAGAAATGCAAGAAGGCAAAATGGTTGTCTGAGGAGGCCTTACAAATCTGAGAAAAGAAGAGAAGCTAAAGGCAAATGAGAAAAGGAAAGCTATACCCATTTGAATGTAGAGTTCCAAAGAACAGCAAGGAGAGATAAGAAGGCCTTCCTCAGTGATCAATGCAACGAAATAAAGGAAAACAATAGAATGGGAAAGACTAGATATCTCTTCAAGAAAATGATACCAAGGGAACATTTCATGCAAAGATGGGCACAATAAAGGACAGAAATAGTATGGACCTAATAGATGGGGAAACAGTGGAAACAGTGTTAGACTTTATTTTTTGGGGCTCCAAAATCACTGCAGATGCTGATTGCAGCCATGAAATTAAAAGACACTTTCTCCTTGGAAGGAAAGTTATGACCAACCTAGATAGCATATTAAAAAGCAGAGACATTACTTTGCCAACAAAGGTCCATCTAGTCAAGGCTATGGTTTTTTCATTGGTCATGTATGGATGTGAGAGTTGGACTGTGAAGAAAGCTGATCGCCGAAGAATTGATGTTTTTGAACTGTGGTGCTGCAGAAGACTCTTGAGAGTCCCTTGGACTGCAAGGAGATCCAACCAGTCCATTCTAGAGGAGATCAGTCCTGGGTGTTCATTGGAAGGACTGATGCTAAAGCTGAAACTCCAATACTTTGGCCACCTCATGCGACGAGCTGACTCACTGGAAAAGAGTCTGATGCTGGGAAGGATTGGGGGCGGGAGGAAAAGAGGACGACAGAGAATGAGATGGCTGGATGGCATCACCGACTCGATGGGGGTGAGTGTGAGTGAACTCCGGGAGTTGGTGATGGACAGGGAGGCCTGGTGTGCTGTGATTCATGGGGCTGCAAAGAGTTGGACACGACTGAGCGACTGAACTGAACTGAACAGAAACAGAAGATAATAAGAAGAGGTGGCAACAATACACAGAAGAACTATACAAAAAAGATCTCAATGACCCAGATAACTACCATAGTATGAAAATTCACCTAATATATTAAAAAAAAAAGAAAATTCACCTAGAACCACACATCTTGAAGTGAGAAGTCAAGTGGTTCTAATGAAGCATCACTATGAACAGGGCTAGTGGAGGTAATGGAATTATAGCTGAGCTATTTCAAATCCTGAAAGATCATGCTGTTTAATTGCTGCACTCAACATGCAAGCAAATATCGATAACTCAGCAGTGGCCACACGACTGGAATGGACCAGTTTTCATTCCAATCCCAAAGAAAGGCAATGCCAAAGAATGTTCAAACTACTGCACAATTGAACTCATCTCATACACTAGCAAAGTAATGCTCAAAATTCTCCAAGCCAAGATTCAATAGTTAATGAACCGTGAACTTCCAGATGTTCAAGCTGGATTTAGAAAAGGCAGAGGAACCAGAGAACAAATTGCCAACATCTACCAGATCATCGAAGAAGCAAGAGAGTTCCAGAAAAACATCTACTTCTGCTTTTTTGACTATACCAAAGTCTTTGACTATGTAGATCATGACAAACTATGGAAAATTCTGAAAGAGAGGGGAATACCAGACCACCTTACCTGCCTCCTGAGAAATCTCTATGCAGGTCAAGAAGCAACAGTTAGTAACGGGACATGGAACAACAGACTAGTTCCAAATTGGGAAAGGAGTACATCAAGGCTGTATACTGCCACCATGCTTATTTAACTTATATGCAGCGTACATCATGCAAAATGCCAGACTGAATGAAGCACAAGCTGTAATCAAGATTGCTGAGAAAAATATCAATAACCTCAGATATGCAGATGACACCATCCTTATGACAGAAAGATAAGAACTAAAGAGCCTCTTGATGAAAGTGAAAGAGGAGAGTGAAAAAGTTGGCTTAAAACTCAACATTCAAAAAACTCTAAGAACATGGCATCCAGTCCCATAACTTCATGGCAAACAGATGAGGAAACAGTGGCAGAGTTTATTTTCTTGGGCTCCAAAAATCACTGCAGATGGTGACCGCAGCCATGAAATTAAAAGATGCTTGCTCCTTGGAAGAAAAGCTATGACAAACCTAGACAGCATATTAAAAAGCAGAGACATTACTTTGCCAACAAAGGTCCGTCTAGTCAAGGCTATGGTTTTTCCAGTGGTCATGTATGGATGTGAGAGTTGGACTGTGAAGAAAGCTGAGTGCCGAAGAATTGATGCTTTTGAACTGTGGTGTTGGAGAAGACTCTTGAGAGTCCCTTGGACTGCAGGGAGATCAAACTGGTCAATCCTAAAGAAAATCAGTCCTGAATATTCATTGGAAGGACTGATGCTGAAGCTAAAGCTTCAATACTTTGGCCACCTGATGTGAAGAACTGACTCATTAGAAAAGACCCTGATGCTGGAAAAGATTGAAGGCAGGAGGAGAAGGGTACAACAGAGGATAAGATGGCTGGATGGCATCACTGACTTGATGGACATGAGTTTGAGTAAGCTCCGGGAGTTGGTGATGGACTGGGAAGCCTGTCATGCTGCAGTCCACGGTGTCACAAAGAGCTGGACACAACTGAGCAACTAAACTGAACTGAAGAATATGGAACATTCCAATAATCTGATTGAATAACTTTTGGTGTATCTGCAACCATACTTACTTTCTAATTAGAGATAAGGTCTTAACATTTTGTTAATTCTAAGTCTTATTGTGCATCTCTAAGTTTTGAGTTATGGGTTTTGTTTTGGGGTCAAAATAGCATCTTTGAATAGTATTGTCCTAGCATGACGTTTAAACATTTTCACCTAAATGAAGTTAGTTTTTATTCTCAATACCTTCAGTAATAAAGAAAGGAGAAGTAACGTTTTTTCTCTTTAAGAAAAGATGAGCGATTATTTCAATGATGTCAGTCAGGAACAGTCATTCAGTTAAACAGAAAGGCTTACCATGACTTTCAGCTTCTGTTTGATTTTTGTTGTCACTGTCTGGCCCAGAAGGGATAAACTTATTATTTTTCAGACTTTCATCATGGTTAGAAAAATATCTCTTCAAAATCTGCAAAAGTTATATTTTAAAATCACTAGTATAGAAATTCTCACTATGCACATAGTATATTCAACTTATTCTTAAACAGAGAGACAGTAGATTTTCATAGGAAGTCAAAGAAAATCACATATAGAAACAGGTTTAGAGACTTTTCCAAAGGCTTATAAAATCATAAATTAAAGAATGAAATATTCAAGATAAATAATTTCTCAAGGCATTCAAAGCAACTGCAACAGTTTAATCTCTTTGTCATATTTACTTACAGCAGTAGTATCACTAGGAAACACAGCTGCAGATGCTTCCTCATCTCGGACTGTAAAAAAGAGTTCAATTTACCTATACTGTATTATACATCACACACTAAAATTAACGTAAAACTTCTGTATTTTTCAGTTAGACCTCAATGCATTAAAATTAACGTAATTTTATTTAAATCAATCATTTAAATAATTATTAATTATAATTATTACTTATTTTAATTAATTTAACATAATTAAAATTAACATAATTTTAACATAAAACATTAAAATTAATGTAAAACTTCTGTATTTTTCAGTTAGACCTGCATTGTTGGGTTAAATAACACATTTAAAGCAAAATGAATTAATCCAAGTATAGTAATTAGGTCAATCAACACAGTGGATAAGTTATATTCACATTTCCTTAGAACCACTGATAGGCTGGTAAGAAACTATAGTTTGATGATTCTAACTTGAAGATAATACTGTCCACAAAGGCTTAGAGAATCAAATTAAGTTGTGAAATCATGATTTAAAAGCTAAAGCTTGTAGATTTTAGTATTTATTTAGATAATACAGTTGAAAGGTATATCATGTTAAATACTTATTTTCAACATGCTTTAACCTATATTATTTCATCTAAGCAAGAAGACAGTTAAATGCCCAACTAAAGAGGAATCAAAATGTAATGTACTTTTGCTAAAGTAAAAAAAAATCCTGGTTTATATATAATTTGATGCCTCTAAAATACTATTTGCTTCCCTGGTGGCTTGGATGGCAAAGAATCCACCTGCAAGGCAGGAGACCTGGGTTCAATTCCTGGGTTGGGAACATGGCAAACCACTCCAGTATTCTTGCTCGGAGAATCCCCATGGACGGAGGAGCCTGGTGGACTACAGTCCATGGAGTTGCAAAGAGTTGGACACGACTGAGTGACTAAGCGTGGCAAAATACTATTTGATTAAACTGAGATATATTTTAATCTACACTACATAGAATAAAATTATTCTGAAATAGTAACATACCTAATGAAGATAGATTCTCTAATCTGGTTACTAATTATCTTTTCATATAATTTTTTAACAGAAGCATTACAGATGACAATTTATCAATACTGTCTTATATAATATACATTCACAGGTATTACCTATGAGCACAGTAGAACTAAGTGTTGGTGGTGTGGCCAAAGAACTTGACCAAGACATATCAGGATCCACCTCAGCTCCTAAACTTTCAGAAATACGTTTCGGTGTCTGACTCTGGAAATAAGGAAAATCGTTTATTTCATAGAAGTGAACAGATGCTTGAGAATTTTTCAATTCACTTATTTTTTTCATATATCACTTACCAAATGCCTATGTGAGTCAGTAGGTACATAACTGTAAGACTCAGGGCAAAATTATGACACTGTTGTCAAATTCTCAATTACTACATAGTACTACACGGTAAAAATAAACTAGTTACCTTTATGAGCTTTGGTGTATGAAATAAACTTCCACATACCACTGGGGATAAAACAAGAGACAAAATTACTAAGTTTTATATTTATTAGAATTAAGAGTATATGAAAAAGAAAAGGCCTTGTTTTTAATCATACCCGACTTTTCTCTTTGTGGTGTTACATGTGTACATCGCAGAACAACAGGACTAAAAGGAAACAAAACAAATCCCTCAATTATTCAAAAGAGAATGAAAATAGCAAAAAGAAACAAAATACTAATCTTATTTTAAAAAACAACTCCCAGTCATATCAATTAGAATTATACTAGTTTGTAATATTCTTACTTTTTAAGAAAGGAAATATCTCATGAAGAATTAAGTAACCACTAAGTTATGTTTAAAAATAATTGAAAGTAATGTATAAAGTAGTCATAAATTTTAGGTGCTAGGAATCATATATTTTGAATTTAAAAATTATATAAAGTGTATCTATGACAGCATCAAACTCTCTGCAAAGATTCAGAGTATACAAATTATTTCAAAGGCACTGCTTTTCATCATTTATTTTTGTTACATAAAAATTCCACAGATACACAGAAAAAGTGAATTAAATGTTATAAGAAAAAGAGTAAATGTTTCTAATGTAAAAATTGTATTCAAGGATTCACTCTAAAAGGAAATTATTTTAAAATAGAAGATCCTCTACCAGGCTCTAAGGCAAGATATTACAATGATGATTAGACGCATCTCTCTAAAAAAAAAAAAAAATCACACATAGGAAAATGTTTCCTTTATTTTAATACAATCACTTCATCATACCTTTCACTAAGAGAGGAATTTGGAGGTGGGCTGATAACATCATTTGCTTGATTGATTTTAGCCTTCACCTTGCAACAATTTTTATGTTTACTGTTGGCAATATCCTTTCCTGAAACATACAATAATGCAGTGAGGATGTATATGTTCTGGATTGTGAATTTTTATTCTGTAGAAGTATTTAAAAACAAGTCTCATCTATACTGGAAAGAGAATATATGGGGAATTCAGTCTGAAGTGAATTCCTTTCCAAAAAGTGATGTCTCAAAGGATGTCTGACTCCATGCAACATTTATGTATATAAATGCATAAAACACTTTGAATTCAGTTCAAAATCAGTGGTTTCCAGGGGTTTAGGGGCAAGGAAGGGTGAACAGGTGGAACATGGGATTTTCAGGGCAGTGAAACTATTCTGTATATACTGTAATGGTGAGTATATGCCATTACACAGTTGCCAAAGTCCAAAGAACTATACAAAAAAATGAACCCTAATGTAAACACAGGACTTTAGTTAACAAAAGGTATCAATACTGGCTCAGCAATAAAAAGAAAACACAAAAGAATAGAAACTGTAAGAAATAAAAAGCAAAAAAACAAAAACAAAAAAGGAAACAGGCAAAACAAAGTTCACATCCTAATATTTTCCAAATAACTTGAGAATCTCATAGATAAGCAAAATGCTGGTTAAAATAAACTCATGTGATTTTATGCAAAAGGAAAGACTTATGAGAAGAAGAAATAGCAAACTTCCTCATGGAATTTAATGGATAATTAAAAAAAATATTTTAGATATTTGACGTGAACTAAGTAAGTGAAAAAATAGCTTAAGTCTTACATTTCAATACTGAATTTAAAGTAAATTTAAAAGCAAAAGGTCTTAAGAGACTAGTCAACAGAATTATTAACGCACTATAAGCTTAAAAAAGTTAATACTTCTGCTGTGAGTCCACAGCAGCCTTATTAATTCATTCCTATTCTTCCCTGGTTATAGAAAGACCAATCCCAGCAGATTACAATTAGAAAATAAACCACCAACTCTAGGTATGTCTTTCAAGGTTCAGCTGATTCAGTATACGTCATTTTACAGAGCTTTTCCTGACCACATTAAGACAGATGGCTGTTTCCTTTGCTATGACCACAACACAGTGCTTTGTACATGCTCCTATTATAACATACACCAACCAGCATATTGGTATATTTTCTCCCATACAGGTCTGAGGTCCAGAGGTCAAAGGCCATCTTATTCATGTTTGTATCCTTAAAGCCAAACAGGTTACTAGGCACAAAGTAAGCAGAGGATGTTTGCTAAATGGACGATTCCCTTTCTCAAATGGATGATTTCCACATTTCATTTGTTTCACATTCCCTGAGGCTCTATCCTAGCCCTCATCATGATCAATTTTCTCACCAGATGTGATGACTTTTTCACTTTTCAAACAGAGTTGACTCCTACAGCTTTCTCTCCCACCTGTATTCTTTCTTCAGCTTCAGACTTATATTCCCTAAAAGTTCTCAGGACATCGCCACCTTCACATCCCAGGACTATCAAAAATTGCAGTCCAAACCTACCTTTTTTCCAACCCTTTCAAACCTCTTCCCTCTCAAAGCAGCTTTTCCCCCAGAGCTTACAATTTCTACGATTGTCACCACTATGTTCTCAGTCATGCCCTGCACCTGTATTTGATCCTTTCTTGTGAATTCTCTGTATTGAGGTTACTGCAGGGTCCTGTTTCTACTTTCCATATCCACTTTCACGACCATTATTCTAACTCAGGTACTTGCCTCCCATCACCTGGAACATTATATATATGTCCGCTAGTTGATCTCCCTGCCTGCAGTCTTGTCTTCTTTGAGTCGCCAATTAGTTTAAAATGTACCATCATAACCTCTATTTCCAGAGATTTTAATTTAACAGATTCAGAGAAGTGCTTGGAATTGTCCTTTTCAATCAGTACTTCAGGAAAGTCTAATGGTCCAGGCATATTAGAAAAGCACATCTCCAAAGACAGCTGCCAAATCGTTAGGCTTTCTAAACAAGATATTCATTTATTCTACAAATACCTACTTAACACCTACTATGTATGCCATTAGGTATGCAATAACATGTAAGAAAATCTTTGCCCATTACCTACACCCCCTTTCGTGTGTGCGCTTCTTAATACCATGAGTTTCCTCTTTCATAGCACTTATCATAGGACAATTGCTTATGTAAGATTCCTTCACTAGAAGCTAAGTAAATGAAACATAGAACACTTCCTAGAAGCAGAGAGATGAGTCAAGATCTGAAAGATGAGTGTCAGTTAGCTAGGCAAAAGCTTAAAAAGTAAGTACTAGGCAGTGGTAACAGTATGTAAAGAGTCACGGAGCATAGTAGTTCCAAAAAAACAAACTTCAGTATCACTGAATGGTAAACTGAGAGTGTGTAAGAAGGAAATTATGGCAAGATGAAGCAAGCATTAATGAGAGAACAAATTATAAAGGACCTTGTAGAAAGTCTGGATTTTATCACGAGGGCAAAAGGAGGTAATCATGGGTCTGAAGCAGGAAGTAGCATGATTAAATTTACATTTGTTTTCTCTGTTCAACAACTTATCAAATAAAGTTAATTTCTTTAGCCCAGTATTCAATGTCTGTCACCAATCTGCTTTTTTTTTTAAGCCTCAGGTTGTTTACTAGTCCTTTTCAAACACACAACACTCCAGTCTGAAATACTTGATATTAACTTCACAAACTACATATTCTTCCTCATGTTTTTTCTATGCCTAGAACATGCCCACTCTACTCCATCTTCAAATTTCTGAATCTCACTTATTCTTCAAGTTTTAATTCAGTTGAATTATTCCCGTAACTGCCCCCAATACTATTTATGCTTTCTTTCTTAAATCTCATTATACTTTTTGTACTTTTCTTCTGACAAGTACCACATTCAACCTTAAACTGTACATAATCTGTATACTGTTAGCTCCTCTTACTAGAGAGTTAATACTCCAAAGAGTATGTTACTTAATTCAAGCAAGTGATAAATATATAATCTTCTTATATGATAAGTTGCAAACACCTGGCATACAGACCAGAGAAAGTGCTACCAAATCAAAAGACATTATAGCTATTGTTTAAAAAAAAAACTCTGTCCTCTGTGACAGCCTGCAAAAATAGTTTAGTTCAACATCAAAACAAGCCCTAGGTTTTTCTGAATAGGAAAGATACAATTTATCAAGTCTCAGTGGGCAGGATATATTAATCAAAGGAAGGACAAAAAGGAATATTTATCAAGGACCTACATTATTTTATTTAATCTAAACCTAGGTAGTATTTTTATCATTTCCACTTTTCAGGTGAGGAAAGTGTGGCCAGAGAGATCAATCTGAACAACCTGATATAGTTAACAACAGAGTCAGGATTTTATTTTTAGCACAGGTTTGTCTGAATTACTGGGTCATATTTTCCTAGACAACTACATCACATTCCTTACCTGAATCTAATCTGAATTTATGTAATTCTTTTAAAGGAGATTGGTATGGTGGCAGAGTTAGACTCTGCTCTTTGAATATTACAGGAGTTGAAGCCAACTGATGATAAGGTCTCCTTTGTGGTGTTTTAAATGGGTTTGTTTCATAACTGCTGATTTTATATTCTGATTCCTCTGAAGGTTCAGAATTACAGAGTGAAGCTTCTGAAGAAAGTTCTTCAAACCAATTAAGGCTTATTGGTCCTAAATCTGTAAGGAAAATAAAAATTGTGACACAATAAAACCCATGAGCCAGTGAAGACTATACTACAGAAAAGGATGCTTGAGATTTTGACTGTGAATTACATTTAAGGCATACTAATTAACACATTATTAACTGGAGGATTTTTGCAGAAGCTAACACCAGTGATTTGTTACACAAGTAAATACTGAAGCTTCCCTGGTCAGTAATGTTTGTGTAACAAAGACGTATTAATACTTATTTGGTCAATAATGAGTTCAACAAGTTCATTAGTCTGTTCTTTTATGAATCTGTAGTAAGGTAGAACAGAAATTTTTACAAGATTACTAGCTATATTAGCTCTTCTAAAATTTTCTTTTATATTCGCGATTCGGCAATAAAAATCATCCACAATAAGAATGCAACCCACAGATACAACACTACATAAATGGCTGTGACAAATCTATAGGTACACAAGACATACAGACTCACAAATCAAGTGGAATAGATTCTCTGTTAGAGAAGAGAACAAATTATGTTATGTTCTCTTATGTTCTATACTCAAAATGTGGCCTGTGCACCACTTGGGGGAAGTTCCCCAAGACCCTTTCAAGGGGTCTGTAAGTCAAAACTGTTTTCATATTAGACATCATTTACCTTTTTCCCAATGTTGACATTTACAGCAGTGGTGGGTAAAACTGGTGACAGCTTTGCCTGAATCATGGCAGGGGCCACAAATTGCACTGCTGCTGCTGCTGCTAAGTCACTTCAGTCGTGTTCGACTCTGTGCGACCCCATAGATGGCAGCCCACCAGGCGCCCCCTTCCCTGGGATTCTCCAGGCAAGAACACTGGAGTGGGTTGCCATTTCCTTCTCCAGTGCATGAAAGTGAAAAGTGAAAGTGAAGTTGCTCAGTCCTGTCTGACTCTTAGCGACCCCACGGACTGTAGGCCACCAGGCTCCTTCGTCCATGAGATTTTCCAGGCAAGACTACTGGAGTGGGGTGCCACTGCCTTCTCTGACAAATTGTACTAGGAGTTACTATATTTTTCATCACCATGAACTTGTTTCAAAAAATCAAAAAAGCAAGTTTAACTTAAAGTGTCCTTAGTGACAAAATGGAAAGCACACATAAAGCATTTCTGCATACTGAAGTACAATAGTTATGCGGAAAAAGTACTCGTATGATGAGTTGTGAGTTGAATTAGCACTTTTCATGGAAAGCCATTTTTGCTAGAAAGAATGACTAAGTTATTCTGAGTTGGGTATTTGGTGGACATTTTCTTGAAAATGAATGAAGTGAACCTGTTACTGCAGGGAAAACAACAGTTTGCTGCCAAAGATAAAATTTGAGTTTTCAAATGAGAATTAGAACTTTGTTCTCTGTGAGCCTGACATCTTCCCAACCTGGAAAGACTTTTCTGATGAGATCAGTGAAGTAACCATTGTGATTTTTAAATAATGTCTAATGGAATGTGTAAATATTTGGAATATTTGTATAATTCAGAACATCAATATTTTTCAAATAATCAAACCATGGATGATGTCACAACATGGGTAAAAGATTCATTCAGGAGCAAGAAAGACTAACTGAATTTAATGTAAAAAGAGTACAAAAAATTCATTACATGGTTTCAGATTCCACATTGCAACTTTTAAGAAACTCCCACTTAAGTTTGGTATACTAAAGAAAACTACCCACAATAAAGTGAAAAGTTAAAAATACTCCCTTTTTCTAACTACATTTTCTGTGTAAGATACGGTTTTCTTCATATACTTCTATCAAAACAACATATTGTAAAGAATTAAATGCAGAAATGAGCATGAGAATCCATCTTCTGTTGAGCCAGATAGTAAAGAGAACAGCAAAATTTTAAAATAATGTCACTCCTCACATTTTTCTTGTAAGTTATTTTTCATAAACATTATTCATGTTAATATGCAATGAGTTTATTTTTGTTATTAACTTAATATTTTTAAAAGTTCTTAGTTTTAATTTCTAATATGGTAACCTACATAGACAAAAGAGTCCCTTATTCTGCAAGGAGATCCAACCAGTCCATTCTAAAGGAGATCAATCCTGGATGTTCATTGGAGGGACTGATGCTAAAGCTGAAACTGCAATACTTTGGCCACCTCATGCGACGAGTTGACTCACTGGAAAAGACTCTGATGCTGGGAAAGGTTGGGGGCGGGAGGAGAAGGGGACGACGGAGAATGAGATGGCTGGATGGCATCACCGACTCTGTGGACATGAGTTTGAGTGAACTCCGGGAGTTGGTGATGGACAGGGAGGCCTGGCGTGCTGTGATTCATGGGGTCGCGGAGAGTCGGACACGACTGAGCGACTGAACTGAACTGAACTGAAGGAGAACTGAGACCAAAAAGTTGGACAACTTCTGCTATTATGTTACTAACGCTTCTGATTTGCTAGAAAGTCTCTGCTTTAATAACAGTTCTACTCATCAAGGGGCCAATTTCCTCTTTATCCACCACTAGTTCTACACCGATCATTTGATTAACTGTAAATGATTACTTTTCTGATTTATGACTTCATAAAGCACAGTTTAAAGTGTAAACAAAAACGTGAAGCACTGAATTCTTTCCAACAAGCATGCATAAATTACACATTTTTCTGAAAACATTTTTCTCTATGTAAACGATGAATTCATATAAAAAAATCTGTCAATACCTGCTTTGTTGCATCGCGTCTTAAAAATGTCAGAAAAAGTTGGCCTCTCTTTGCATCCAATCGGCATTTTTATCTACACTATTACTTCAAAGTTTTGTGAGTCTGCAAAAGAGAACACCAAAATACACTTCACACGGATGCAGTCCTTGCTAAGTGATTCTGAGGTAAAACCGGAAGCCGTAAACCTGCCTGAAGCTACATTGTTTATTTCAGAACAAGAATCGAACTCACCGCGGGGAAGTAACTATTCTGTATTTGTGCCGTCCAATAGAGCAGCCATTAGCCACATGACTCATCTCAACTGTGGCAAGTCTGCTCAAGAACAGAATTTTTAATTATTAATCTTCATTAACTAGTCACGTGTGGCCAGTGGCTGCGCAGTTCCGTTCAGTCGCTCAGTCGTGTCCGACTCTTTGCGACCCCGTGGACTGTAGCCTACCAGGCTGCGCAGTTAGCAGAGGGCTATTAGATAAACACCGGGTAACAATTCCCAATCAGTAAATTTTCGTTAACACAGCAACTACCTGGGAACTAAGCGATGAGGCAGATACAATGTGCCACAGGCTATGAAACATTTTCCAAAACAGCAGTATTCCGGTAAAGTAACTTCATCATGAATCCAATGAAGAAAATTTCAGCCTGGGACATGTGGGACGAGCGGCGCCCCAAGCTGGGCCACGGAGTCCCCGGGAAGGTGCGGGGCTGGAGCCTCCGGCCGAGAAGCGGGTCCCTTCTCCCTGTCGGTGCGGGGCGGGGAAGGACCAGCGAGGGCAGGAGGCTCGGCTCCCACCCGAGCACCGGAGGCGCTCCCCGCCGCCTGAGACCGCGAAAGGCTGCCCATCTCCACCCCTGCCAACACTAACCGCCTTCAGAGGTGAAGCTGGTTAATTTTTTGGCCAGAGGAGGCTGACAAAACGCGCCGGCACTCAGATAAGAAAAGGGATCCCTCAGCATCCTTCGCGGAGCCCCACCGCCCCAGACAGCAAACTTCAGCAGCCGCACCTCTACCCACCGGGTTTCAGATTCTCGCGCCAAAAGCCCGCTCTCGGGATATGTCACGCGATGACGCCATGACGCAGCACGCAGCGTATACGCCCACCGGAATCAGACTGTGGCCGCGCCGTGAGTGCTGCCGCTTCTGGCGAGGGCTAAACCTTGTGTCAGTCAGGAGTCGCTAAAGAAAGAGCCGGGATGCTCGTTCTCTTCTTCCGAGCCTTCAGAGTACCAAGCCGAGCTGTTTGGAGGGACCACGCCCCATGTATACGCCCTGCCTCCCCCCTCCTCCGCTCCGTCTCTCTTTTGGACGGCCGCCCCCACCCCCCGACGCGGCCTGCGGTCTGTGAAAAGTCTTTGTTCTCTACTAAGAGGGCGTAGCCCAAAGTGGGCAGACGTTAGAAAACCCCACAGCGGTCAGTTGGTGCGGATGACTTCCTGCCCAACGGAGAGCTCCCTATAGAGTGGAAGGGGCTGAGATTTTAAGCCGGAGTACATTGGTTATAGACTGCATGTTGTTCTTGGGCAGCAGAATTTCAAAAAGCTCTGAGACTCTCCCGGCTTGAAAAGTTATTAAGTCTATCTCAAGTCTCTTGTAGTTTTAGATAATACTTCCTCCTGCAGGCTTCCGTAGTATCCTTGACGTATCCTTGACGCTCTAAACACTTGTTTTGTGCCTGACTTGCTCTTGAAACTGCCCTGGAAGACAGCAGTCTCATTCACAGAGTATGGCGTATGGCTAGCACAAGCCATAATTCAGCTGTTTATTGTAGGAGGACCTAGAAAGCTTTCAACTGGATTCTGAAGGTGATAGTGGCTCATGGGCCTTGCTACTATCCAAAGGCTCCTGACCAATGAACAGTGAAAGCAACTTTGGATTCGAAAAAGGGTGCCATTTACTTGGTACCTGAGGTGTCATTTTAGTTTGATCATAATCCTTGGCTATAGACACCTTTCCAATACACATAGATACAAAAGCTTATGGTCATCTAGGTCAAATAGCACAAATACCCGGGCCTGTGATCTTTAGCTAATAACATGGCAGACGCTTTTAACCTCTGAGCCACCAGGGAAGCCCTTAGCTAATAATAGCTACCTCTTAATGAGCATCTGTGAGTTATTCTTTATGCTTTATGAGTAATATCACATTTAACCTTATGATAATCTTATACATTTTTTGGTATTGTCAGATGGGGAAACTGAATCATACAGTTGAGTAAGTTGTCTAGTAAACAAGGCCCAGGTGGACAGAGGAGCCTGGCTACTGTCCATGGGGTCGCAAAGAGTGGGGCACTACTGAAGCAATTTAGCATGCAGCATGCAAGTTTCAGTTCAAGTCTTTTACTTAAGATACTTAACTATGCTGTGATTAAGTCTGCATTTAACCTCTAAGAGCAGTTTGCTTCTTTTCCCCTTTTGGGGAGAATTCTCACTCGACTAATGAGAATGTTATGTTGGCATGTTATATATGCTCCTGCCTGCTGCAGAACCAGGTTTTTTACATTTGTCCTGCCATAATACTGTCTTCTTTATGCTCACTCTAATAGTGCAGCAGCTCATTTTGCTGCTTGTATTCAATATTTTTTTATTTTTAAAACACAATCTCTGAAATTTTAAGTCAGTATAGGAATAAATTGGAGCTTCCTGGGTAGCTCAAATGGTAAAGAATCTGCCTTCAATGCAGGAGACCTAGGTTCGATCCATGGGTTGGGAAGAAGGGCATGGCAACCCACTCCAATATTCTTGCCTGGAGAATCCCATGGACAGAGGGGCCTGGTTGGTTGCAGTTCATAGGATCACCAAGAGTCGAATGACTGAAGCAACTAAGCATGCATAGGAATAAATTAGAATTGCTAATTAAAGCATGTGTGTGAATAAGAAGTTAAATGAAAAACAGCTTTGGAAAAAAAAGTATTCAAGAGCAGTGAATTGAAGAGAGACAGAGATCTCAATTAGGGATCAGGTGGCAATTAGGCCTCTCTAGGTAGGGATATCGCTTTCCCACCTCCAATTTGGGTAATAGGCAGCAGCACACCTCAGAATCTGAAATAAATGGAGAACTCCCGAAGAACGTGAACCAAGGTGACCTGGAGAAAAAGGGGGCGGATGAAGGTGGAAGACAAAACAAGCTTTTAACAAACGGCCTAGGGATATTGCACTGCGCCTGGCTCCAGGTGGTCGAATGGAGCGCATCTTCTGTGTTCCCTACAGCTTGTACCCGGGCTATGGGAACATGCTGCGTTTGGGCCAGTCTGGACTCTCTGAGCACAGACAACCGCACTGGAGGCAAACCCACGTTCCCCCCACTTTCCTGGCCAGGCCCAGGCTGCTGATGCCCTCCAATGCCTCCGACTACTTTGTGGACCCTTACAAGAGAGCCCAGCTCATGGCCGTTTTCTCCCATATGAACCCCAGCCTGAGCCTGCGGCTGCACAAGGCCAACACCAAGGATGTGGGCGTGCAAGTGAGCCCGCGGGTGGGCAAGTCCGTGCAGTGCTCTCTGGGGCCTCGCACCCTGGACAGCCTCTCCCCCTGGGCCAGCACAGGTCACAGGGCATCCGCGTCCGCCTGGAGCGTCTCTTCGCCGCTGCCCGGCCACTGGGGCCAGGTGCGACTGCGGAAGGCGTTCTCGGGTCCTCCGGAGGCTGGCCAGCCGCCCCCGTCACTACCACCAGCATCACCACCACCAGAGTCGGAAGAGGGTCCCCCCGAGGAACTTCAGCCGCCTGAGGAGCTGGCGGAGGGAGACTCCTCGAGTCCTCGGGAGAGGAAGAGCAAGCCGACCTCGGTAGACTCCAGCGAGCCGCTTGGGAGGCCCAACTTCCAGGTGAGCTTTCTCTCCCCTAGCCTTCCGTTCCGTTCCGTTCAGTCGCTCAGTCGTGTCCGACTCTTTGCGACCCCGTGGACTGTAGCCTACCAGGCTTCTCCGTCCATGGGATTCTCCAGGCAAGAATACTGGAGTGGGTTACCTTAGCCTTCTTTTTTTCCCCCCGCCATTTCTGGCGCCATGAGAGCAGAATCTTCCAGTGCTTCGTCCCTTTATTTGATAAAGGAGAGAGGAAGTTCTGAGAACATGTATTTTACATGTCCTGTGTGGGTTTTTAAATTTTATTTATTGATTGGACTGCTTTGGGTCTTACTGGCGGCACGAGGGATCGTTCCTTGCAGCGAAGCCTGCTTTTCTCTACTTGCGACTCCTGCTCCAGAGCCCCTGGCTCAGTAGTTTCGAATGTGGGATTCTTAGTTTCCCACTAGGGCTCCAAACCGCCTCCCCGTTTGGAAAGCAGATTCTTAACCACTGGACCACTAGGGAAGTCTCTGTGTTTTTGCTTTGTTTCTTTAGCTTTTTGGTAAAACGAGGAACCAACTTTAAGCCTGTGAAACCTCCAAAGTTTGGGAACCATAGCTGTTGCAAATGAGGCAAAAGAGGGGTTTTGAGTTTGTGAAGCTTGTGATCAGATCTTCATTTTGTGCAGCTGGTGCTAGAAGCTAGAAGAGTCCCAGAGTAATCAGTCCTTGACAGCTGAGTTCATGTACTGACCTTGAGAATAGCTATGAGTGAGGTTAAGGAGGCTTCCTGTTTTTTACTTATATGAAACCACAAGGATAGCAGGATCTGGCTTTTTATCCTTCTCCCTGCTTCACCCCTCAGGGCTTCCCTTGTGGCTCACTTGGTAAAGAATCTGCCTGCAATGCGGAAGACCTGGGTTTGATCCCTGGGTTGGGAAAATCCCCTGGAAAAGGGAAAGGCTACCCACTCCAGTATTCTGGCCTGGAGAATTCCATGGGCTGTATACAAAGAGTTGGACATGACTGAGTGACTTCTCACCTTCACTTTTGACCCCTCAAGATAGTAAAGGACTTTTCCTCCTTATTTGCAGTTTTTAGAACCCAAATATGGTTATTTTCACTGTAAAGATTGTAAGACCAGATGGGAGAGTGCTTATGTGTGGTGCATTTCTGGAACTAATAAGGTAAGTGAAAGTGAGTGGGACGCGGGAGAAGAATGGGGCGGGTGTGGATGTTAAACGGAGGAAGACTGTGTGTCCTAATGGGATATGACTATAACGCAGCCTTAGTGCCAAGGACATAGTAGGTGCTAAGCAAAGGTTTGGACTGAATGAAATTGGGCTGTCCACAAAGCTTGAGCTCTTGAACCACATCCTGGTGTTACTTTTGGTTTGGTAGTTGCATTGGACAAAATGTAACGTTATTTAGATGAACTCTTGACCTTGTATACATTGGGACTTTTTATAATTTTTTTTAATTGGGTTATATTAATAGTTGCCTTACAGTGTTGTTAGCTTCTGCTGTACAACCAAGTTAATCAGATATATGTATACATATATCCTCTCCCTCCTGGACCTCCCTCCTATCCCACCCCAATCCGGCCCATCTAGGTCACTACAGAGCACTGAACTGAGTTCCTTGTGCTATACAACAGATTCCCTCTACCTGTATAATCATTTTTTAGTTGGTGTATTGTAACAGATTTGGGCTTTAGCTCTAGAAAATTTCCGTTGTCTGTCCACAAGGTGGGGCAGTGAGAGAAATAGTTTATTGTGAAGGTTAACCTTGAGAGAGTGACTTATTTAAGGCTCCATGCCTTAATTTGAATTAGTGGTCAGCATATTAAGTTTGGGAAAGATTTCACATTCTGCATTTTTAGATTTTCCTGAACAGTCAGACTCTGGTCTTTAAACACCCTCACTTCCCTGTGAGGAGCAGTAGACTGGGACTGAGTAGCTTCTGTCTCCCTTCATTTTGCGCTTGCCCTTCATTTTGCCAACAGCCTACACCTAGTCTTTCTGATTAACCTCTACAAGCATTTGAGTTTGAGGCCCCTATGCTGTTGCATTTTCAGTTCAGTTCAGTCGCTCAGTCGTGTCGGACTCTCTGCGACCCCATGAATCACAGCATGCCAGGCCTCCCTGTCCATCACCAACTCCCGGAGTTCACTCAAACTCATGTCCACAGAGTCGGTGATGCCATCCAGCCATCTCATTCTCTGTCGTCCCCTTCTCCTCCCGCCCCCAACCTTTCCCAGCATCAGAGTCTTTTCCAGTGAGTCAACTCGTCGCATGAGGTGGCCAAAGTATTGCAGTTTCAGCTTTAACTGCTTTTCTGACTTAAGGAGTATAGAGGAAGAGAGAAAGGAGGTATGCTAAGATGTGAATGAAAAGTGTTTTTTTTTTTTCTCTTTTGCAGTAGCCATTTACTAGATCCTGGAGGTGAAATAGATATTTTAACTAAAACTAGAATTACTTTCCTTTTCTTGCTGTAATGAAAACAGTGGGTTTAATTCAAACGCTCATGATTTTAGAATACAAAGAACATGACATGGAACTCATCCTGAAGAAATTGATTCTGATAGGAATGATGCAGACAAGATGAGATTGGTGATCTATGCATTGGCACTGGTGTCATGGAAGTGGTACAAAAATAATACAGGAGGGGGACGATTAACTCTGTCAGAGGGAAGGCATCTTGTCAAAGTATGATTTTAAAGGTTATAAACTGAAGTGAGAATGCACAAAGCCTAAAAATGTGCACTGGTGTTTAACTATAAGTAATTTGAATTTCAAATGGAGAAATACTGAAAAAATTAGAAACGGACAAATAGACCAGGACAGAAGGAGAAGTGTTCTGTCTGCACAATGAATAAAATTATAATAGCTGCTTCTTACTGAAGAATTTTGCTGTAGTACTTTATGTACATTATTGGGTACTTGTCAAAACTATAGAAAAAGGAGGTGTCATTGTCTCGATTTTACAGGTAAAGAAAATGAGATTCAAAAAATAAGAAAAAATGACTGATAACACCACAAGAGCTTAAGACCTCAGCATAGAGATTGGGCAAAAGCAGGCTTACAAGGTGAAGGAATGGATTACTTAAGAACTGGGAGCCTAGGGTACACATAAACCTGTGTAAAAGACAAATTTCTCTTTAGGTTTATTTCAAACAACTCTGTTGCAAATGCCAAAAGAGTTTTAACCCTTATCGAGTGGAAGCAATCCAGTGCCAGGTAAGCAAACTGAGTATTTCCATTGTGTCCATAATGTTTTCATTATTAAACATGAAGCTTCTGTGGCAAAATGTTAGGATTTGCTGCTGCTGCTGCTAAGTTGCTTCAGTCATGTCCGACCCTGTGCGACCCCATAGATGGCAGCCCACCAGGCTCCCCCGTCCCTGGATTCTCCAGGCAAGAACACTGGAGTGGGTGGCCATTTAGATGTGGATATTTGTGTAGGAGTGTTCGGTTTGCTATATGTTTGAATTTTTGTAATATTTTAGAAAATAAAGCATAAGTTCTAGTCTTTTTGGGGGGAGGAGGAGATTTAAGTTGCCCTACGTGGTTTGTTTATATTTGTGGTGTGTGTGTTTCTCCTCGAACACCTTGTGTATAGTTCGCATGTAACTGAATAGTAACCTTTGCTAAGCTCTTGGTAGTGGTGGTCGCATCTGACTCTGGGACCCCGTGGACTGCAGCCCCCCAGGCTCCTCTGTCCATGGGGTTTCCCAGGCAGGAATACCGGAGTGGGGTGCCATTTTCTCCTCCATATTAAGCTATGTGCCAAACTTGGAGCCAAGTGCTTTTCATTCTCTCCTATAACCTAACCTTTGAAGTAGGTGTTATTCCTGTGATACAGAACAAAAAGCTAAAGTTCAGTAAGAAAATAAGTTGCCCAAAGTTAGACAGATACTAAGTATTAGAGCTGTAATCATATTCCATGGTGTCTCCAAAGTCTAGGGTGTCACAGAATTCGACAAGCTCTTAAACAGCTTGCAGGAGATGGCTCTTTAAGCTTTTCAGAAAAGTGTGACATCGTTGATTTTCATAATCAAAAACTTTTACCTAAATCTTTCACTTAAAAATATTTTTATACTACTTAGAAGTAGTTTTAAAAATTAGTCTAATATTTTTAAACTATTATCTTTAGTTTTTCTAGTCTGACATTCTCAGTTTACTGTAATTACTTGAATTTAAATATATCTTCTTACTATTATACTTCTTTTACTTATTGTGTTCACTTGAGTTGTTTTTTTTTTAAATCACTCTCCCTTATCTTGGCAGTTACTCGTTCTTTAGTGTTCTCAAGACTGAGCAACTGAACTGAACTGAAGGTTCATCTTACAGCATGCTTAAGCAGTTTATGTAGATGTTGATCTTACCATTCCTTGACAGTGCAGTGACCTTAGAACACACTAATCCCTTATCACTTCATCCTAATTTCTTTGCTGTTATTGTTGTATATTATTTTTAAACTTCAAAAGGCATTATTTTTGTATTCTAATAAGTTTTAACTGCATATTTACTCTTTCTGCTACTTTTAGATCCTTTTTGTATCTTGGACCACTTTCTTTTTACCTGAACACCTCATTTTAATATTTCCTGTAATGCACATCTGAAGGTGACACATTTTGTTTTGTCTGGATAGCTTTTTTAAAGGTTATTTTTGCTGAGTGTAAAGTTTTTAGGTTGGTAGTAGTTTCCTTCTGCCCTTTAAGGATCTGACCTTCATTGTTTCTGTCAAGTGGCTGTTGGTCTCATTGCAGCTCCTTTGAAGTAATATCTCATTTTTTTCACCATAAGTCTGCTTGCTTTTAAGATATTTCTCTCTGCTTTGATTTTTAGAAGTTTTATAATTCTGTGCCTAATTGTAATTTCTTTGTATTTACCTGCTTACAATTTTGTAAGTCTGTAACTTGGAGACTTCTATCATGTTTGGAAAATTATCAGTTATTGTCATTTAAAATATTACTTCCACCTCCATTCTCTTTTCTTCTAATTCCTTATATTAGAACTGTCACCATATCCCTTAAATCTTTTATGCTCTTTTCTGTGTTTCTTATGCTTTTGTCTCTCCTTGTCACAGTTTGGATATCATCTACTAAACCATCTTTACATTTCTCCCATTTTTCCTTCTGCTTTTTTCAATACAACTATCTATTTAGTTAGAGATTCCCCTTACTGCATTTTTCAGAACTAGAATTTTTATGTCTTTATAAGTGTCCATTTCTCAGCTGGAAATACCAGCCTAATTTCTTTGAGCATATTAAGCATCATTTTCTTAAAATCTGTACCAGAAAACCCCATTAGCTTAAGCTTCTGTGATTCTGTTGCTGTCCTCTTCACATTCCTTGGTTTTCAAGGAATTGTTGTTCTGTCTGCTTAGATACTTGGTTACTTTTGAGTGCTGTATATTGTATGTGAAAATTATAGTGATAGTTTGAGGCCAGAATAGTATCTTTTCACAGAAGACTTGTTTACTTGTGTTAGGCAGATGAAGATACTAGCAATTTCTGATTACTATTTGCCAGTTATAATTGAGCTGTTTTGAAGTTAGGCTTCTTCATCTGTGAAGGCTGATGAATTTTTGTTTCATTCTTATTCTAGGGTGTAGCCTTCAGAGTCCCAGCACAAAACCTGAATTGTTAACCAGTGCTCTCCCATTTGGCATATTTAAGATTCCTCAGCCTCATCAGCTTGTGAAGCTCATTTTCAGCTTCATGTTGTCTTAAAATTTTACCTGTTACAGAATTGCCTTTGAAGAGAAAATAGTCCCAAATGTCAGGCTCATCTCTCTTTCTGGGTTTCCTTCTCTGGGATACTTAGGTAATTCTCCAGTGCCTTCAAGTAGTTCTTGTTTTTAACTAGTATCTTTGCTCAGCTTGTCTAGTTGTCCTAAGCAGAAGACTTAGTCAGAACTACCTAACCTACTGTTACCAAAACCAGAAACCTACCTTTAGAGTAAATCCTGATTTTTTAAATTACAATTTTTTTCATTGAGCTTTTAATTCCTTATAAAGGTGATGTGAGTACTAAATGGACTTATATAAAATGCTTAGAGCAGTACATAGAGTAGACACTATGTGAGTATGTTACTGTTAGAATTTTCTTCAGGATGCATATTCATCAGCCAGAGGGTGGAAGATATCCAACATTTGATAAACCATATGAGACTCATTTGGAAAATAAAAATGCCTGTTTTCACAATATAAAAGGTAAAGCTTGACTTATTCTTTTTGGCTGTGGACATATGCAGAAAATAGAGCAGTGATCATAAATTTTCAAAGATTAACAGGATTGGGAAGGTGGACCAGGGCAGTATACCAGTCTCCTTGGGGTGTGATTTTTTTTTTTTAATATCAGAAGATAGAATGGGATAATGGTTAAAAACACTTCAAATTCCAGCAAAGATTAGCCATGACTGAAGAGAAACATTTAGCTTAGAAGCTCGAAGAAGCTAGAAACATTTAGCTTCTTCTAGAACAGGGGTCCCCAACCTTCAGGACCTCATGCCTGATGATGTGAGGTGGAGCTGATGTAATAATAATAGAAATAAAGTGTACAGTAAATGTAATGCGCTTGAATCATCCCCAACCCACCCCCACCCCCATTCCATGAAAAAATTGTCTAAGAAACAAGTCCCTGGTACCAAAAAGGTTGGGCTGCTGCCTAGAACATCCCTCCCTCCAGTCTTAACCAAAAATACTCCAGATATTCTGAAATGTCTGCTAGTAGGTAAAACACTACCAGTTGAGAATCACTGCAGTTCAGGTAATCAAATCACTTAATACGTACTATTCCTACTCCCATATGGCTACAAATGTGAAAACCTACATAATGAAAGGACTCTACACAGCTTTAACTTTTATAACTTCTCTCTTATATCTTCTGGATTGGCTCAGCAATCTTCTCTTCAAGGTCATCTTTGGCCATTCATCTGGAAAAAAAATGCATGACACTTTATGGGCAGTGAGTGGCTTTGTAAAACTTAGTCTTGGACTTCTCATGGGATTCAAAGGATAAAGATAGCAGGGATGGGTGGTAGGGAGGAATATTTTCATTTGAAGAACTAAATTTGATCGGTTAGTGCCCAAACTGTTGCTTCTTTTCTAAAGACCTGTTCAAAGTCTCGTTGTTCCTGCCCTCAAACGAAAAGACACATCAATCTAAGGAAGCCCCATCGGCAGGAACTGTGTGGCCGCTGCAAAGACAAGAGATTCTCCTGTGGCAGTATTTACAGCTTTAAATACATCATGTGACAGGCAGTGTGCTTTGTTTGGGACACCTGAACTCTTCTTGTGATTTACTGTATAGTTCCTCTCAACTTGACCCTGACCTGGGATTGGAAGATGGATTATGCTTTTGTATTTTTTGTAGTTTGTGTGACAGTTGTCGATATGAATAGAATTAAATAAATGCATGTAAAATAGACTGTGAAGGAGCATTAATTGGTGAAAGTCACTCAGTCATGTCTGACTCTTTGCGACCCCACAAACTATACAGTCCATGGAATTCTCCAGGCCAGAATACTGGAGTGGGTAGCCTTTCCCTTCTCCAGGGGATCTTCCCAACCCAGGGATCGAACCCAGGTCTCCCGCATTGCGGGCAGATTCTTTACCAGCTGAGCCACAAGGGAAGCCCAAAAATACTGAAGTGAGTAGCCTATCCCTTCTCCAGAGGATATTCCTAATTCAGGAATCTTAACTGGGGTCTGCTGCATTGCAGGCGGATTCTTTACCAACTGAGCTATCAGGGAAGCCCCATTAATTGATGATCCTCGGGTAAAAATATCAATAAAGCATTGGGAAATGGTAGACTATCACTAATACAAATGGAACAATGAAAGGGAGCAATAGTCATTTGACAGACTTTTGTAAACTGGGTGTTCTAAGTGTCAGGAATATAGAGACAATCAAGGGGGTCCTTGCCTTCAAGTGTATATCATTATATCAAATGCTTAAATAGCACTCAGTATGTGCTAGTCATTGTTGTACCTCATCACAGCAGTTGTATTACACTTGTTTTTAATAGATGAGGAGAAGGAGCCACAGGAAGGTCATAAAGTAGGAATTTGAACCTAGGTAGACAAGTACATTCTCTACAGCTTTATATTTCAGATTTAGATGTGTTAAGTGCAGCCAAGGAAATGGAGCTACAATAGTGACTCCTTTAGAAAGGGCGGTTGAAAAGAGATAACATGAGAACTGAGATTTGCAGGATGAGGGAGTTCAGTTCAGTCACTCAGTCGTGTCTGACTCTTTGCGACCCCATGGACTGCAGCACACCAGACCTCCTTGTCCATCATCAACTCCCAGAGTTTACTCAAACTCATGTCCATCGAGTCGGTGATGCCATCCAACCATCTCATCCTCTGTCGTCCCCTTCTCCTCCTGCCTTCAATCTTTCCCAACATCAGGGTCTTTTCCAGTGAGGCAGTTCTTAGCATCAGGTGGTCAGAGGGTTGGAATTTCAGCTTCGACATCAGTCCTTCCAGTGAATATTCAGGACTGATTTCTTTTAGGATGGACTGGTTTGATCTCCTTGCAATCCAGGGGACTCTCAGGAGTCCTCTCCAACACCACAGTTCAAAAGCATCAATTCTTCAGTGCTCAGCTTTCTCTATAGTCAAGCTCTCACATCCATACATGACTACTGGAAAAACCATAGATTGGACTCGACAGACCTTTGTCAGCAAAGTAATGTCTCTGCTTTTTAATATACTGTCAAGGTTTGTCATAGCTTTTCTTCCAAGGAGCAAGTGTCTAATAATTTTATGGCTGCAGTCACCATCTGCAGTGATTTTGGATTCCAAGAAAATGAAGTCTCTCACTGTTTCCATTGTTTTCCCATCTATTTTCCATGAAGTGATGGGACCAGATGCCATGATCTTAGTTTTTTGAATGTTGAGTTTTAAGCCAACTTTTTCACTCTGCTCTTTCACTTTCATCAAGAGGCTCTTTAGTTCCTTTTCACTTTCTGCCATAAGGGTGGTGTCATCTGCGTATCTGAGGTTATTCCCATCAATCTTGATTCCAGCTTGTGCTTCATCCAGCCTGACATCTCACATGATGTACTCTGCATATAAGTTAAATAAGCAGGTTGACAATATACAGCCTTGACATACTCCTTTCCTGATTTGGAGCCAGTCTGTTTTTCCATGTCTGGTTCTAACTGTTGCTTCTAAACCTGCATAGAGATTTCTCAGAAGGAAGGCAAGGTGGTCTGATATTCCCATCTCATTAAGAATTTTCTACAGTTTGTTGTGATATACACAGTCAAAGGCTTTGGTGTAATCAATAAAACAGAAATAGATGTTTTTCTGGAATTCTGTTGCTTTTTCTATGATCCAACGGATGTTGGCAATTTGATCTCTGGTTCCTTTGCCTTTTCTAAATCCAACTTGAACATCTGGAAGTTCAGGGTTCACGTACTGTTGAAGCCTGGCTTGGAGAATTTTGAGCATTTCTTTGCTGGTGTGTGAGATGAGTGCAATTGTGTGGTAGTTTGAACATTCTTTGGCATTCCTCTTCTTTGGGATTGCAATGAAAACTGATCTTTTCCAGTCCTGTGGCCACTGCTGAGTTTTCCAAATTTTCTGACATATTAAGTACAGTACTTGCACAGCATCATCTTTTAGGATTTGATATAGCTCAGCTGGAAGTCCATCACCTCCAGTAGCTTTGTTCGTAGTGATGCTTCCTAAAGCCCACTTGACTTCACATTCCAGGATGTCTGGTTCTAGGTGAGTGATCACACCATCATGGTTATCTGGGTCGTGAAGATCTTTTTTGTATAGTTGTTCTGTGTATTGTTGCCACCCCTTCTTAATATCTTCTGCTTCTGTTAGGTCCATACCATTTCTGTCCTTTATTGTGCCAGTCTTTGCATGAAATGTTCCCTTGGTATCTCTGATTTTCTTGAGGAGATCTCTACTCTTTCCCACTTTATTGTTTTCCTCTATTTCTTTCCATTGATCTCTGAGGAAGGCTTTCTTATCTCTCCTTGCTGTTCTTTGGAACTCTGCATTCAGATGGTTATATCTTTTCTTTTCTCCTTTGGCTTTAGCTTCTCTTCTTTTCTCAGCTATCTATAAGGCCTCCTCAGACAACCATTTTGCCTTTTTCATTTCTTTTTCTTGGGGATGGTCTTTGATCACCACCTTCTGTAGAATGTCATGAACCTCTGTCCATATTTCTTCAGGCACTCTGTCTATTGGATCTAATCCCCTGAGTCTATTTGTCACTTCCACTGTATAGTAGTAAGGGATTTGATTTTGGTCATACCTGAATGGTCTAGTGGTTTTCCCTACTTTCTTTCTTCAATATAAGTCTGAATTTGGCAATAAGGAGTTCATGATCTGAACCACAGTCAGCTCCTGGTCTTGTTTTTGCTGACTGTATAGAGTGTCTCCATCTTTGGCTGCAGAGAATTTAGTCAATCTGGTTTTGGTGTTGACCATTGGGTGATGTCCATGTGTAGAGTCTTCTGTTGTGTTGTTGGAAGAGGGTGTTTGCTATGACCAGTGCGTTCTCTTGGCAATACTCTGTGAGCCTTTGCCCTGCTTCATTTTGTACTCCAAGGCCAAATTTGCCTGTTACTCCTGGTATCTCTTGACTTCCTACTTTTTCATTCCAGTCCTCTATGATAAAAAGGACATCTGAGATCTTGGGTCATCTTTATTATCATTACTCTGAATTCCTTTTTGGTTTGATTGCCCATCTTCATTTAACTTATTTATTCTTCTAGGATTTTATCTTGTTCCTTCCTCTGGAATATATTCCTCTGCTGTCTCATTTTGTCTAACTGTGTGTGTTTACTGTCCCACAGTCTGCCACACTGTAGTTCCTCTCGTTTCTGGTGTCTTCCCTCTGGTAGATAAGTATGGTCCGAGAGGCTTGTTCAGGCTTCCTGGTGGGAGGGATTCATGCTAGCCCATTGATGGATGGAGTTGGGTCTTATCCCTCTGTCTCTGTCAAGAGGTGTGTTTATAGGTGTTCAACAGTTAGAACTGGACATGGAAGAACAGACTGGTTCCAAATAGGAAAAGGAGTACGTTAAGGCTGTATATTGTCACCCTGCTTATTTAACTTATATGCAGAGTACATCATGAGGAACGCTGGGCTGGAAGAAGCACAAGCTGGAATCAAGATTGCCGGGAGAAATATCAATAACCTCAGATATGCAGATGACACCACCCTTATGGCAGAAAGTGAAGAGGAACTCAAAAGCTTCCTGATGAAAGTGAAAGAGGAGAGTGAAAAAGTTGGCTTGAAGCTCAACATTCAGAAAACTAAGATCATGGCATCTGGTCCCATCACTTCATGGGAAATAGATGGGGAAACAGTGTCAGACTTTCTTTTTGGGGGCTCCAAAATCACTGCGGATGCTGATTGCAGCCATGAAATTAAAAGATGCTTACTCCTTGGAAGGAAAGTTATGACAAACCTTGACAGTATATTAAAAAGCAGAGACATTACTTTGCCAACAAAGGTCCGTCTAGTCAAGGCTATGGTTTATTCCAGTGGTCATGTATGGATGTGAGAGTTGGACTGTGAAGAAAGCTGATTGCCAAAGAATTGATGCTTTTGAACTGTGGAGTTGGAGAAGACTCTTGAGAGTCCCTTGGACTGCAAGGAGATCCAACCAGTCCTTTCTAAAGGAGATCAGTCCTGGGTGTTCATTGGAAGGACTGATGCTAAAGCTGAAACTCCAGTATTTTGGCCACCTCATGCGACGAGTTGACTCACTGGAAAAGACTCTGATGCTGGGAGGGATTGGGGGCAGGAGGAGAAGGGGACAACAGAGAATGAGATGGCTGGATGGCATCACCGACTCAATGGACATGAGTTTGAGTGAACTCCGGGAGTTGGTGATGGACAGGGAGACCTGGCATGCTGTGATTCATGGGGTCGCAAAGAGTTGGACACGACTCAGCGACTGAACTGAATTGTGAGCTCAGGAAGACTTTAAATAGCCTGTCTGAAGGGCAGGGCTGTGTTGTTTCGCCTGAGGCATCTCAGCACTGTAGCCTTTGGGCTGTTAGGTGGGGCTAGGTCTTGACCTCAAAATGGCGGTCAAGGACCGTTCATGCAAATAAGTACTCCCCAATACCTCTGCCACCAGTGTCCTTGTCCCTGCAATGAGTCATAGCTGCCTTCTGCCTCCCCAGGACACCATCCAAAACTAGCAAGCAGGTCTGGGCCAGGCTCTTATGAAGTTACTGCTCTTTCTTCTGGGTCCCAGTGTGCATGAAATCTTATGTGCACCCTCCAAGAGTGGCATTTCTGCTTCCACCAGTTCTGTGGAGTTCCTGTGGTCAAGCCCCTCTGGCCTTCAAAGCCAAATGTGCTGGGGGCTCCTCCTCCCGATGGCCAGACTCCTAGAATGGGGAACCTGATCTGCCACTCAGGATTCTCACTCCTGTGGGAGAACCTCTGTGATAAAATGATTTTCCAGTTTGTGGGTCACCCATTCTGTGGGTATGTTGTGGCTTCTTTTTTGTCTTTGATAGTAGATTATCTTTTTTGGTAGGTTCCAGTCATTTGTTCCTGATGGTTGTTCAGCAGATAGTTGTGATTTTGGTGTTTTCGTGAGAGGGTGAGCTCAGGTCATTGTCCGGGGATCTCTCTGAGGGTTCCGTTAAAATGCAGATTCTGAGTTTGTAGGTCTGGCATAGGACCTGAGGATCTGTGTTTCTGCCAGGCTCCCAGAAGAGGGAGCTAATGTTGATCTGTGTGCTGATTAGCAAGGTTGTAGAAAGGATAACACAAGCTTCGGAGAGGGATGTGCCTTAAATGGTAGTACTGTTTACTGTTTTTTTGCTAAAGGATATGATAAAGGATACAGATGAACACCCATAGGGAACAGATGTGTAGGGCAGGGTTTGGGGAGAGGGCACAGAACTTCCATGTCCTCTGTGGGCACTCCCAGTTGTTCCCCATCTGGAACACTTACCTCCCCACCCCCTCACTGCCACCTTATTTCTGTGATTCCACAGTTCACTGAAAGGAACAGTGTTAGGGTTTGGAACCTGAAGAGCCTTAAGAATCAACTCTCTGCATGTTTGTACACACGCATGCAATGCTAAATTACAAGGATCTTTATCTCACATCTTTACTAACATTAACAGTCTTACCTATTGGTGGGAATAAGACATTCACATGTCTCTAAAATGTATGGTGCTTTTACTAAAGTACTCAATTTGGACACTACAGGTTAATCAAGTTATGTCTTAAGTTGCAGTACAGCTGCCTGAATTGCTTTTTTTATGCCAGTGGATAAAGTGTGTGACATTCTGGGGCTAAAAAGCATGGTGCTAGGAGGAGGTGTTCCTCCTCAGAGGTGAGGAGATAGGCATCTAAAGGAGAGGGCAGATATTCTACTCCTCCTTGCCTGTGCCTGCCCCTGGGGAAGTGAACATTAAAGCTTCAGTAACAGAGGGAGAACACGATACCCCAGGAGACTTGAGGGCAGCTCTAAAGTCATTGTTTGTTGGGCTCCGCTGGGGCCTGTCTGCAGCTTCAGAGGGTCCTTCTGCTTCACTAAGAGAGAGGAGGTGAAGAAACAGGAAAAGTAGAACTCTTTCACATTAACAAACCTGTTTAAAAAAAAGTAAGACAACAGAAAAAAAACCCCACTACTTCTCATGACTACAGATGATATTACTGAAAAACTCTTTTTAAAATAACCCAATCATGGTGGTTCTTTGCTGGATAAGAGGTCATGCGGAAAATTCTGTCATGACTAATCAGTCCTTTCTAGTGGGGGTCCCAGCAGAACTCAGAGTTGCCTAGTGTTGTTAACCACAGAAACGTGCATTTTGTGAAATTTTTTTTTCCCCCCAGAGAGATTGTGATTCAGTTTTTTCCTACAGATTATGATTAATCATCTTTAGGGTAAGTTGAAAATCATCAAAATAGTATGTTGACAGCAATTTCCAGAAAGTCATTAAAACCCATTTAATAATTGTATCTGTAGTGAAATTAAAATCTTCGATCAGACTCTGTTGTGGATACTTCTAGAAAATTACTACTTATGATTTAGTTGTATATTAGGAAGCAAGTTACGTTGGTTAATCTAAGGAATACATATGAGTAGGAAGACCATAGAAGTTAGATTGTTATATGTTTCCATGATCCCGTTTTTTGAGTTGGGTGAAGAATAGATGGGTTGTGGTGAAATAATAGAACTCACTACTTTTTCCTTATCGTTAATGGGTCTCTTTCAAAATTTTAAGGATGACAACCTAACGATAGGCTGTGGATAATGAGAGCTCTTGTTTTCTGGTTTCTCGCTTCTGATTGTAGTGAGAGCTGGTTGCGGGTTACAGTCTTTGGTGTCTACCTCAAGAGGTTACAGAGACCTCCTGCTTCCCAGGGTCAGGGTACTTGCTTCACAACCCCCTGGCTGCCAATCATGGAACACACAAGTGTGGTACTCCTTGGGATTGTCACCATGGCAACCCACATGCAAAAATATAAATCAAATAAAAAATCTTCATTAAGTAGAAATAAAACCTGTGGTCAATATGTATTTTTTTTTTTTTAGTTTAAAGGCAGTTCTAAACAGAATGTCAACCGAGATTACATCACAAAAACTTTAAATGTATTTACAGAGTGAATAAGTTACATAGATAAACTTTGAATATGTTTCTGATGTGCAACAGGTTTACATGCACACAGCTAACACTTGACAGCATTAAATTCAAGGAGAAAACTTAAGAATGGCCCTTTACATATATATTACAAATAAAATGACATTTCTTAAGAAAGTGACAACTCATATTTTACCTTTGTGTCCTATTTCCGGCTATCCACGTAGATATTAAAATATGCATGCGTAACAGGTGGAAAGACTTGGAATTTATAATGTGGATGTCTTTAACTTTTTTCTACAAAATGGCAAAGTTGGTTAAAATTAACACTTATCCTTCTGTAGTATAAATATGTTCATAAAAGCAACATTCTAGTAAAAAGCAGTCAAGATCCTTAAAAAAAGGTCTATCTGGACCATTTTTGGTGCGAGGGTCTTAATCAGAGACCCCTGCAAAGAGATCCAGGGCTTTCCGAGACAGTAGCCTAGCAACATAAGAAAGGTACTTCATAGCAGCTCCTTTTAGATACAGTAATGGTATTCAAATTTCAGTGTACATTAAATTGTCCATTTACAATTCCCTTTTCACATACACAGGCTGTCAGCTTTTGACCGTCTTGCAGTTTTCAGTGGCCAGCTTCATTCTGCCTGCTCCTTCCTCAGCTCACCTCACACACACACACAGAAAACAAAGGCAAAAAAAAAAGGAAAAAGAATGTACAAGTTTTAGAATATAAAATATTTTTTTAGTGAAGAAAACATTGCACTTTTGCCAATCTAAAATTGTTTCTAGAAAGGAAGGTATTGTTCAGAGTAGTTGGCTTTGGTATGCAATGGAAGTCACGTCTTCAGTAGTGAGTTTTTGCTCAGTAAAAGGATAACGCATTTGTGCCACACAGAATGATGGATGAGGCTGTTCCAGAACTGTCCTATGCTACCTTGGTTCTTAAGAGTATTGCTACACGTGGGAAGTTCTGCCATCCTCTTTATGAAAAGTCCTACAGGTAACAAGAGGGAGAACAGTCTGACCAAGCCTTTTGAAGGCTGAGAAGACACTGAATGACATCACCCCAGCACGGCAGCACCCCCAGCTTGGCACCCATGGGGGAAGGGAGGCTCCTGTCAGAGACTAGTGCCGGAAACGCTGGAGTCTGGAAGGAACGCGGTGAGGACCCGGTAGCTCTGGGCCCTGCGGATCATGTCCCGGATCTCCATGTTCAACTCCATCAGCTTGGTGCAGATCTCAGTCAGGCTCTGGTTAGACCCCACCAATGCGTAAGTGCCCGTTTGTCCCAGAGTTTGATGACGGAAATAAATATTCAGTAGTGTCTGGACCTCGTCGTCAGAACTGCTTCCAAAGATGTCATTGGGCCACAGACTTCTGCAGGCAGAAAAGAGCCACAGAGGTTAGAGGCACTGTTATTTATAAGGTTGAATCTTTATTAGTATAAGAAAACTACTTTCTGAATACAAAAGCTTCTTTGAGATAAAATTCACACGCTATACAATTCAGCTATCCAAAATATAATTCTGTGGTTTTTTTGGGTAATATTCAGAATTGTGTAAACATCACCATAATCAATTTTAGAATATTAATTATTATTGGTTTTGATTAAAAAAACTAAAGTATAAAAATATCAGAATAGGGGGATTTTCCTCACTGTGTATAGGTTAAAACGCTGAGCTTCCACTGCAGGGGGGCATAGGTTTGATTCCTGGTTGAGGAACTAAGATTCCACATGTCATACTGTGTGGCCAAAAAAAAAAAGCCAGAATGGAATCCTATAATCTTAAAAACATTTATTTGCTGTAGCATTGTGGTTACAATGAATGTGAATATACTATCAAAATGTAGGGAGAAAGTCCGAAAAAGGATACATTCAAAAAATTAGTTTTAAAATTATTTTGGAGTATACTTTGAAGTGTTTAAACAATTTTTTTAAAATTTTACAATATTATATTGGTTGGTTTTGCCATACATTGATATGAATCCGCCCCGGGTATACATGAGTTCCAGGACAGATAACCAGAACCAACACTCATATTTCAGACAATAAGTTCTGAAACCTGATGTTTCTGTCATGGTAATGGGAAGGATTTGAGGAGGATTTATATAAACATCTCAATGTTCTTTCCATAGTGATTTAGTCCCTAGCCCTGAAAAAGTGACTGTTAGGCACACATTTCTTTTAACCATCTCTAACTAGTGGGCTTCCCAGGTGGCACTAGTGGTAAAGAACCCGCTTGCCAATGCAGGAGACTTAAGAGATGCAGGTTTGATCCCTGGGTCGGGAAGATCTCCTGGAGGAGGGCATGGCAACCCACTCTAGTGTGCTTGCCTGGGAAGCCCCATGGACAGAGGAGCCTAGAAGGCTACAAGTTCATAGGGTCAAAGAGTCAGACATGACTTAGTGACAAAACAACAATACAAATAGTCGTGTTACCTGCACTCCCTTATTTGCCGTAAAGCCTTGCCAAGTTCGTTGTTCTTCAAGCACTCAAGCATGGACTGGATGGCTGCCTCGGTGGATGTGAAGGTTGGCTCGGACCACGCCCCCTCAACGTAAAGAGGGTCAGCTGCAATGGCTGCAGTGGCTTCCTTCAGGTTTTTCTTTAAGTCACTTAGTTCCCTGGACATATTTAGTAGCTGTTAAAAAAAAAAGGTATTTTTAGTGTATTTAGTTGCAGGCTAGATTTTACATCCCCGATTAAAATTGTATGACGTCTGGTTAAGAACTAAAAACAGGACTGATGGAACTATACTGCTTGATATATGTAGGGCTATGGGGCTGTATGCATTGAATAACTGTATCAACACCTGGCACACTCTCCTTGTATAAAAGATTGACTCCTCTTCATGTTTTCTATTTAAGTAGAAGGGAACACATAGAGGTAAAATGCACTAAGAGAACAGGCCAGGGAGCTGGGTTTAGATGCCACTTCTGCATTCTTGACTACTACATGGTCAAGCAGATAGACTCTTATGTGCTGAACTTCAGTGCTGTTAGACTGAAGATGTTATCCACCTCACAGCTTATTTAAACAATTGGGCACATAAGTGCCCAATAAATGTAATCATGAACATGGACCTGTTTGAAGAATAAATTTTTATCACTATCCCTATGCATTGGGAAAAGATGAAAGACATAATTTTAAGGGAGAGAAGGGAAAATCTCAATGTCATGTTAGTATTCATCACAGAGGTAAGGATATTTTCCCTCAGATTCACTGGCACCAGAAGACCCTGTGTTATTAAGAAATAAACCATAAAGCGAACCTATGTTACTTCTAGTGCCCCCAAAGTGTACTGTTGAAGATAGCTGCATTGCAATTTGACCTCAAGAGCATTTAAAAAAGAACGGATGTGAATTTAAAGGTTTTTTTCCGTTTATAATGCAAACTGAGGATGCCCGTTTTCTTTGGGAAGTTGATTTACCTAACATCTTTGCCTTTCTTCATTCCCAGCTTGCTCACTGAACAAGCTATAGAACTGAAGCCCTCAAGGACAGTCTTCACGCAGATGCTGCTTAGACACAATGACACACTTCAGCCCCCGGCTCAAAATTAAATGAGGTTAATAAGCCTTTTATGTAAGTTGTTAGACTGTCTTAGACACATAATTTTTAAGCTTGAAAGTGAATTTCTTATTTCAAATCTAGGCAAGTTTTAAATACTGAAGGTGTGTGAATGTCATCGCTAGGGTGAGCACTTCCCTCAGTGCTGTGCCAAGCTGGCCTCCCCTGGACCCTCAGGGCTGTCCTTGCATTTTGTGTCCAGGTAGGTCACTTGCCTCACCCTAGTCCTGGCACCAACAAAAGAGCATGGAAATAAATATGAGACACTAGTGTTTTAAGACTTCTGCTTAGTGAAATGATTATAAATGTTCAAGTGATTTTATTACACATAAACTGGTGGGGGGTGGTGAAGAACAAAGGAAAAGCAGTGCTGAGCTCATGGCAGGACCTGGGGTCGGGGGTGGGGGGGCTCACCTCTGGCATGGAGCTGACTTCGTGCACCTGGCCGATGAGCTTACAGTAGGACTGAAAAAGCAGCAGCAGCTGGAAGTGTAGCTTATATAACCTCTGACACAGTTCCAATTGCTGAAGAGAGAATTTGTGTAGGAAGAAATAGTTACTAAGGATCATTCTTATATAGTAAGTGAAATCTTAGTAGAGACTAACATTTTTTTCTTTTTAAAACAAGGAAGCGTAACTAGCTGTTACCATTCTAAATAACACAGAACAATAAAATCCAATCAATGAATATCAGTGAGAAATTCACAGTATAATATAGAATAAAACAAATCCTGGAGGATTACTAAATAGAATTATAGCTATAAAGGGACTTGGTGAACTGCCAAATTTCAATTATATTTGTCTGTTAGATTTAATATCTACAAATTACAGCTGTGGTTGTGTTAATTTTTATAAGCTATATGTCTTTTAAAACATTTTATTAAAAGTATATTTGAAAGGCACGACATTAAGTGGTTCTAGGTGTCAAAAGTTATCAATTCAGGAGACACTTGGGAGATTATTCCTTGTGACAATTCTGGCTGCCACTTAGGGTGCAGGCACGGATCTTAAAGTCTGTAAACACAGGAAAAGTCATGTGATTGTCTAAGGTTCTGTGCCAGTTTTACCGACAATGTTTCTATTCAATGTTCAACAGATACTTGTTGAATTAGACATAAAAAGGGCCCAAAGTGCTTACAAAAAGGAGAAATGATGAAAAGCATGCAAAACTTTCTGTGGAAAGAATTTTTAAAAACTATTCCTACAAAATGGGCCTTAAGCCCTACAGACACCTCTGGAATTGAAAATGTTTTCATTATATAGCATACATGTACTGAAAAGTAAGGATAAACCATAAGTAATTCCAACACCGATGAGCATGACTACTGTTTGAGCCGTTTCTGCTTAATGGCCTCTAAACTTTGCCTGTTTAATCCCAAGAAAGGGTCAGCTCCTAAGTAGAGGACGGGATTCTGCCAGAGGAAAAGGACAGCCTTCACCAGATAGAACTGCATGGCTCAGCAGTCACCAGTGAAAGTGGGTTAAATATGTGGCTTAAACCAACACTTCACCATTCAAATGTGGTTAAGTAAGGATAAACAGGGCCTTTGTTTAAGTGTTTGTGTGAAAGTTGCTCAGTCATGTCCAAATCTTTGTGACCCCATGGACTGTAGCCCACCAGGCTCCTCTGTCTGTAGGGATTCTCCAGGCAAGAATACCAGAGTGGGGTGCCATGCCCTCCTCCAGGGGATCTTCCCAACCTGGGAACTGACCCAGGTCTCCCACCTTGCAGGTGGATTCTTTATCATCTGAGCCACCAGGGAAGCTTAGTAAGACTAAAAAGAATGCAGAATTGAGAGCCGCTGAGGTGCTTCAGTTTAGTTCAGTCGCTCAGTCGTGTCTGACTCTTTGCGACCCCATGAATCACAGCACACCAGGCCTCCCTGTCCATCAGGTGACTGCTAAAATGTTTTCCCCAGATCATTTTAAGGAGAGAAATGACAATTTAAATTTTGGTTTTTAGGAAGAATATTCCATTAATGGTATTAACATACGTTTGATCCTAATTTTTAAAAATGACTCCAGTTCATGCTAAGACCATGCTGGATGGAGTTTTTCTTTCTCCTCTCTCCCTGGCCCTTAGGGCAGGGGGAAATTCTACTTAGATTTATGTGATCTCTCAGTGCTTATAACAAGCCTAAGTTTAAAGAAGTAGCTATACTCACTCATTAATGCAAATTAGGTCTTTGGTTGTTTTAGTAGTACATTTTATGATCATTTAAACTTTTGTTTGTGGAAACCTTTCAAAATCAGGTATTAAAGACAACTTCCAGAGACTCGCAGATAAAAAAGTGTCATCTAAAAACAGAATGTTACCTTTCACAAGTTAGGGTGAAACCCAGCTATGAAAACCCTGACTTTCTTAAGTGTCCAATAATGGTAGTTATTACTAAAAATACCCCACCTAGCGCATGAGAGTTCATAGCAACATAGGTTTCTATTTTGGGAGGAAAGCAGCCTGGAATGCTAATAAAAACTACATGTCTTAGTCTACCAAATAAAAGAAAATGAAACAAAAAAGGGAAAACATGCTAAGAGATATAATAGTCACAGTAAAAATAAGATTTGTTATGGGTCCATGCCTAAATGGACAAAGTATGAAAGAAAGTTAACTTACTGCAAGAGATTCCATTTGCTACACAGCAAGCATGGCACAGGAAACAAAGGAAAGGAAAGAGAGTACAGGGTCAGTGTACTGCATGCAACAGAAAGCACGGCCCTCTTCAAGAGCAGAGCCGTCCAGCAGTATTAGCATTGCTCGCCCCACCGTGATAAATGCTTGCAAATGTTGTACCCATTCAACATGCACAGCGGTCCAGTTTAAGACAAGCTCTAATGGGAAACATGTCATTGGAAAACATAATTTGTGATCCTTTAGATTCTCTGATTAGTTGCTTTAGATTCTATTAGTCTTGGAGACTGTAAGTGAAAACTTTTATTGCTTGAAGATTTTAGTGTTTAAATGTGAATAATATGAAAATGTAGTAAAACTGTGAGGATGCCATTGGATTAATTTGGAAGAACTACCGCCCCAATCATTACTAAATGTTAGTTAAGGTAGAGTCTTTAATGTGCTTGGCTCTGTATCTACTGAACTGTGACTATCTAATTAGCATATAATATAATTAACAATCTAAGTGGCATTTTCTTTAGTCATATTGCTTTCCACATTGAGACTTATCTGATAGGAGTGAGTGCAAGTCGCTCAGTCGTGTCCAACTCTTTGCAACCCCATGAACTATAAAGTCCATGGAATTCTCCAGGCTAGAATACTGGAGTGGGTAGCCTTTCCCTTCTCCAGGGGATCTTCCCAACCCAGGGATTGAACCCAGGTCTCCCACATTGGAGGCTGATTCTTTACCAACTGAGCCACAAGGGAAGCCCTCTGACAGGAGAGCTAGATATTATTTCAAAGGATTGAATGTTGTCTTTATCCTCCCAAACAAGTGTGAGCTATGACAAGTAACCTTGCATTTTATTTTTTATAATTTTTCCCCCAGTAGTGAATTTCTAGATGTCTTCTAGAACCAACCATTAGTCTGGAAGAATATAAATTTGTACCTGGGCCATGTTCAACTACAGCTATCATATTTTTGGTGTCACCATATTGTAATCATAGACTTGTTAGGGAAGGTTTGTGTATGTAGTAAGAGATTAACACAACCTGACAGAACATTAAAAAAAAATCCACTTGGCCATTTCTAACTATGGGGTAATATGTCTGGTTCTGGATTTTCAAAATATTTAAGGATCTTCTATTTCTAATCATTGATAACAAAAGCCACTTATTTTAAAACTCTTTCTAAAAAAACCTAAATTATCACTAGTTTAATATGTTGTACTTAACATAAAGTACAGTATACAAAAAATAAAACTATCAAATTATTAGTATCTTCAAATATAAAGCATCATCAGTACCAACTCCCTCACCCCCTGCCTTCTAAGGGTCTCTTCTTGTTTCACTTGCTAGAAATACCATGTGGGTCTGGCACATTGATGACTGCTGTATCAAGTTTATTGGGTAGTTTTTTTGACCCTGGCTGTAAATATCTTTTAAAGCTTTAAGCCTGTGATACAGATTATACAACCCAAGTTATTTACTATTTTCAAGAAAACTTTATAACCATTATGCTAGACATTTTTATAACCACATGTTACATACTACTGAAAGAGTCACACAAGAAAGGATTACAGGGCTAGTCTTAAATCTACATGTACAGTCTCCACTGTGAGGACTTTTTAGAAAACATCAAATTTGAAACGTTGGTAAGCACCTTAGCATGTAAGTGCTTCTGCCATGGAATTTATTTTCCAGAAACATGGAAAGAAGCAAGTACTGAGCAATTACAGGGTCTTATGTGAAGAAACTTGTCTTTTTACTGGTTTCCAAAACAAGGTTGTAATCCCAGAAGGTCATCAGATCAGCTAAAGGAAAATCTCTGTTCAATGAAGGCCAATGAGACTTTCTGACTCCAGCCTGGTGCTAAGGAATTTCATTGTCAACAAATTCCTTCTACCTGGCACTCAGGGAACAAAATTGTGTTTCTTGGGAGCTGGCCAACTTGACGAACACCAGTTCTCAGAGTCCTTCTTACACACTCCTTTTTAGGTAGGCTAGTCCAAGCTGCATTGATATTTACTATCTCAAAAATACTTTCCTTGGCCTCAGGCTAGGACTAAGTTTGCATTTAGAGCTTCAAAAAGATAGTGAAAAATGCCTTTCAAGGAAAATGTTAAACTTTTTCCCCGCCCTGTGCTAATATTTTCTGGTATTCAGGTTGTAAAAATAATCCCTTTAGAAATCTTTACAGATGTATCTGGTTTTGGTGATTCAAAATTCTTTTGAAAATGTGGAAATGTCACTGTTTTATTCGGTCACAAGGATTTTCTTTAAGCCCTGTTCCTGTACACCTGATATGGCTTGATTTATTGAACTGGATTTAGAGGTATGTTTTCTCAAAATGAGAAGAAAAATTATGTCAAGATATTAAGAACCCATCATAGACAAGGTAGCTTTAAAGCCTAGACATCAGCGGTAGCACAACCATTCTTGTTTCTCTGTACTCTGCTCTGAAAGGAGTGCTTTGCTTACAACAGCTAGTTAGGTGAAAAATCTAAGAATTTTTCTATTTTTTGGCATGCAGGATCTTAGTTCCCTGACCAGGGATCAAACCTGCCCCTCCCTGCATTGGAAGTGTGGAGTCTTAACCACTAAACCACAAGGAACATCCCCCTTAGAAATTTTCAACACGTCAGAAGGTAAGTCACAGTATTACTGTTACTATATTAGCTATGGTTTTCACCATGTTTAATCTCTGAAAGTCACTGGTTTAAACTAAACTCGATAGAATTTAGAAAATCTAGCCAAGTGTTGAAACTTTCCTACTTTTGTGTTGTATGTGTCGCTTCACTTGTGTCTGACTCTGTGACCATAGGAGCCCCTAGGCTCCTCTATCCATGAGATTCTCCCGGCAAGTGTACTGGAGTGGGTTGCCATGGCTTCCTCCAGGGGATCTTCCCATGCCAGGGATCGAACCTGCGTCTTTTATGTCTCCAGCATTGACTGGCAGGTTCTTCACCACTAGCACCACCTGGGAAGCCCACTCTGTGTTACATAGATGCTTGTAACCTCCTGAGCAGGTAGAAACAATATGTTCTCACTGTTGCTAATATCACTTGGCTCTGGCACATTGATGACTGTTGTATTAACATTTATTGAGTAGTTCTTTTGGACATTCGTCATGAATATCTTCCAAAATTTTGAAAGATAAATACATTTAAGCCTTTAATATAGATTGCACAGCTTGAAGTATTTACTTTTCAAGAAAACTTCCACTTCAGGAGGCATTTCCTTAGTCTAGAAAAGAGATTCCTTATAGAGATTGACTGACTATCTGAAGTTTAATAGGTTACAGTTTAACTGGAGAAACAACTTGTCTTGTTCAACATTTAGCTTGTTCTTTAATCTGTATAACAGAGGTTGCAGGCTTCTCCCATTCATGGATTAGGCAGGGATAGGAAACACACAACCAAGAGGGTTAGTGTCCAAGAAGATTCTATGATGATTTGAATGTAATAAGATAAAATGTAGTGGGGCTAAATGTAAATTATTGTACTTGAGTCCACAGAGTTGAGTGTTCAAGTAGTGCTCAGAAATGGCTGTGAAATTCCGTGTCCATCAGTTAAAATCACTTACAGCAGATGAAGCGATGACCTCTGCAGCTTTCCCAGGGCCAGCTCCGCAGAACCAGGAGGTGAGCTGTGTTAATTCACTGAAGGCTTGAGGCTGTGGCCTGGAGAGCCCAGAGCTGCAACGCTTTACCCTGACTTGCGTTTCTATGAACTTCAACTCCCCAGAAGCCACTCCACAATGAATTCCACGGGCAACAGAGAGGTCAGTGCTGGCTTTTAAGTGATGTAGAGATGTGTCTGTCTTCAGGATGTGCACAGGTTGAGAAAACACTGGTAAAGCCATGTCTGGGACTCACATGCCTGCCTTGTTTTGCATCTTATTAACGGTGCACTGTGCCTTATTCTAGAACTGGTACTGTAGTCACCCAGTGGCCTAAAGTATTAACTAATCATTCCTGCCTTAAAAAAACAAAAAACAACTTCTGTTCCAAAATCCTTCTCACATATTAGAAGCACTTTTCTCAGGAGCATGTTTTGTTCTGTTTTGTACACGCACTGGGAATCCTCCTCCAAGGTTCCTTCCAGGAGGGAGTGCAGCACAGGGGCCCTTGCGTCTTAGTACACAGAGATGGTTCTCACAGCAGCAAAGAGGAACACTGGCGTTTTTCTTGAAAGGCACAACTCTTTTTACTTGGCATTTGCTTCCCCATTTTGGGGCCTTAAGTACAGAGGCACATGTTCCTATCATAAAGAAAACAACGTCGTGATGGTTGGCTCTCACCTGCAGGGTCAGAAACTCACTGCACAAGGGTGGTGGAGAGCCACCCAGCTCAAGGTCACTGCTGACACTTTAGGAAGGCAAGCCTGGTGTTGCTAGCTTTTTTCTTTTAATTTTAAGAGATGCCAGAAATGCTGTTTTGAGGGTATGGGTGAACAATTTCAAGTTTAAAATGTTGAGTCAATTAAAAAACTTGTACAAGCTGAATAAAACATGTCTGTGAATTGGTTACAGCTTATAGGCTATCTAAGTGTAAACTTTCCTCATTAATCTGATGTCATAACTTTACATTGAGAATAGACAAAAAATCAGAAAATATTCAACATCTAGAAAACAATTATATTCTCTTCCACAAATTCCACAGTAATTTCTCACTTATGTCACCTGTTAAGAATAACTAGAAATCAGCTACTGGCATTATGGGGCAAGTCTTGGGGTCAGGAGACTTGACATGCCTGTCTGTACGTGGTCATCATCTCTGGCCAACTGACATCCCTAACTGCTCAAGAGTTTGCTCGGTTTAGTAAGGTAAGCACTAATTCTTCCACAAAGTCCATACTTTTCTGAAATAGACTATATATGTAATTTCTGGCATGTTGACTTTGCTATTTACATCCAGATATAATTTTATTTTCCCCAGACATAGATTCTTCAAGTGAAAGCTTACTTCCTAATCTCTGCTTCCATCTGTCCTCATGCAAGGAGTGCTCAGAATAATGGGCACCATCAAACTATTCCAGAAGACAGAAAATCTGACTTAAAAAAGAGAGCGGGAGTAAATCACTGGAGGATAAGTGGTGTTCTGAGGTCAAACATTTGTTGGGTTTTTCTTTGGAATGGAAGCCAAATGGTAGCTCTAATTAGAAAAATAATCTCCCACCAACTCTGGACATAAGATCAATATGTAAATGGAGCAACACCATCATTTCTCCACAAGGCCCACCTTGAAGGTGATTTCTCATCCTTTGAAGGCCCCACACTCTGACATGCTTTTCTCGATGTGATAGTGTAATTACAAGCGGACATCTCAGCCTTGACCAGTAAGTAGCCTCCTAACCTGTCTTCCCAAATCCTCGCTTGCTCACTAGGTCTATTTCCACAGGAGTGTGGGAGAGCCCCAATCTAATCACACCCTCCTGTTAACAACTTTTAATCGGTTCCCACTGATGTCAGGATAAGCACCCAAGCCCTGCATGGTCTGGCTTTTGCAACTTTTCTCCTGGTCACTTCCTACCTGCCCTGCCACACAGGCTCCCTTCAGTCCTCGCAAAGGGTCATGTTCCCTGCCACTCTGGGGCCTTCGCAGGCTCGCCACGCCCCTGCCTCCACCCTGCACCCCTGGCCCACTCCGGCTCAGAGCTGAGCTCTCTGCCTGAATGGCCCCTCTGTGGAGAGGTCTTCCCAGAGCTGCCGTCTCGTTAGGCCAGGTTCTCTGCTCTGTCCTTTCAGAGCTCACTGTTCCCACCTTCCTTAATGGCACCTGTCACAGTTTGCACACATACAACTGTTAACGTCATAGATCAGAAGCTTTGCCCAGGCAGAATTCACTGTTGTACCCACCATGGGGGCCATTTGGCAGTAACTGTAGAATGAGTGACCTCACGCTTTTCTGCTGAGTTTCCTTTACAAGGCGGCACACATTTATAAGTCAGCTGGACTGAGGTGTGTACTTAAAGCAGTTCTAAATGAGAAGAAAAATCTGAGTGATTGCTGAAAGGTCAACAGAGACTTTCTTCACTGAAAGAACTAAGTGGTTCAGTGAAGAATTAATGATTTTTTCCTCCCTTTTAAAAATTTTTAATTGAAAGATAATTGCCCTACAACATTGGTTTTATATCTGAATGAAGAACAGTTTTATTAGGAAAATGGTTAGTATAGTTAGTGTCCAGCAGAAAGGTTATTTTTATACTTCTGCTTTTCCAAAAAGAAGACCCTCCCCCACCAATCCCATCAACACACCATCATGCTTGGCTCTAATGTCATTCTTGCTTACTGTACAGGTCTCGTGTGAATGTATGGGATGATGCTTCCTCCCTCTTCCTTTTTCAAGTTCCACGCTTCTTGGGTATATCAAAACCAACACACAAAGTCAGAGCACAGAAAAGATAAACTCTAACAGGTGTTTATTACCTTTTCCTCTGAGTCCCCTGGTTGACAGGTAATTACTCCATCTCTTGATCCTCCTGCAAATGTTGCCTTACAATTTGCAAGCCACTGTTGTCAGAAAGAGAGAGACATAGGTAAATTCAGTGGTGTCTTAAGAATATCATCAATTCTGTCAGGGAAAATATAATGGATTAAGTTTCTAATCACAGTAAGATAAAATTTTGCTGCAATGACCGTTTGAAAAGTTTTTGGTTAAGATTAACAATTTAAAATTAAAATACCTGTTTATGTGGGTTCAGCGATGGCCATTTTAAAATTTCAACATTTATCGTGTTATTGTTGTGATGTATCTACCCTGAAAAATAGTGTCACTAGAGCACTCCAAATGTTTGTATAAATTAAATCCACATACAATTAGAAACCTTTCATACAACTGAGATTAGGAGACAGGGCCGGTACATCTTTCCAGACCGGGCCAACTTGGGCCATGCAGCCTGACTCTGTTATGTTGAGGCGGCTTCTATGGGGCAGGTCTGTTTAAGAAAGACCTTACAATAACAGCCCAGCTATTTAAAGATTCTGCCAGCTTAACTATCTAGAATAGTCACTAGTATAGATGTGAAAGGAACCTTTGGGTAGAAAACAATAAGCACTGAAGAGCTGAAACTCACACTTGACATCAAAAGACTGGGTTGTTCACCAACCAGAATTAAAGGATTACTTTTATTAACTGATGCCCGAGAAGCTGGAAAACAGTGACAGTGATAGAGCCACAGAAATAGAAGACAAAGGGAACTGCTGCAGTACAATGTCAGAACTCTCTCTGACAGGCATGGAAATAAATAACAAGAAACAAAAACCCAGTAACTTAAGAATGAATGTCTTCTGTGTATGAGGTACTTGTGCAGGGCAGTTTACACACACTATTTCTATTTCAAAGGCAATACTGAGTTGTAGTTAACAGCATGAACCTTTGAATCCCACAGACCTGGGTTTAAATAACCACTTTTCTACCTCCTAGCTAATGAGAATAATAACAGCAACTCCCAGGGTAGTTGCAAGCATTACATGATTTGAGAGAGATAACTCTTACCAGGTTATTGGATATATAAAAAGGACTCAGAATAATGACAGCTGCTGTGACTATTGTAGCATATCACTGTCTTACAGATGATGAATCTGAGATGACAGGAGGTTAAGTAACTTATCCAGGGTTACTAACCCTTAAGAAACTGAGCTGCAGTTTGAGTTCAAAGTCCATCTGACTTCAAAATCCACGATCTTTTTATAGTGTCTGGTCTATGATGGGAAGTGCTCCCTGGAAATTATACGCAAGTATTTGTTGGAAATCAGGAGGTCGGCATGGATGGTTTCTGAATCACTTCTGTCTGTAACATTTTACAGTTTACATCTTTGAAGGAAGGAGGAAGAAAAGAGCAGGAGCTGAGGCTAAGAGAAACCACAGTGATGGGGAGAGACAGCTACTGAGAGTGGTGGAGAAGAGAGGTGAGACCCATCTCAACCAGTTTTGGGTGCGGCGAACTCTGGAAGGACGCAATTAACAACTTTATTAATGAATTTCTGAGAAAAGAGAGGTTATAATGTTGATAAAGTGATACATTAAACAGATTCCCACTTTCCCCAATTTCTTGGTTAGAAAAATTATAGGGCTAAAATTGAAAGCTGAAAAATTTCTCTTTTGTAGGTATCATTTTTATATAATCCATACTATTGATAGTTCTACCACCATTAAGTTGGAAGACTAGATATGTCTGTTTTCTCCCAAAAGGGCCTCTCGTGTTATTCACATCCCCTCCCAAGAGCTCATGGTGGTTGGGTTCATTTGGTGTTAATGAAACTTATATGCACAGAGACACAGACGCTTACTGAGAGAGTGGCCTCTTTCCTGTTGTTGTAGGTATCCAAATATTCTTGCAGTTCTAAAACACTGAACTTGAGCTTGTCCAGAAGTCCACAAGAAAGGAGCTAATAAAGACAGGAAAATAATTTGTATTAAAATAACTTCCAGAGAGACACTGGACAAAGGCATGGCTACACAGAGAGAAAAGGGAAGTATATTTACATGTAATACAGTGTGTGTCAGGGGTGGCATCTGTTTTAATAACCTGTACAGTTTGTAATTTTGCTCCACTCTCAGAAGCAATTGCACTTGAATATGACTTGCTAATTTAAATTTCCTGTGAAGATACCCATTTTCCCCGTATCAGTTTAGACAGACAGATCTTAACAAGCATTCTACAGAAGCCTGCATTAAGAATCGGCATCCATTTTATGCATGGACTCCAGTGTTTTCATCCAGTAATACTCCAGGAAATGTGAAGACAGTCCTCCAACTAGGTCTTTGTATTTAATTTGCATTTTAAATCATTTAAGATAGAAAGATTTCTCATATCGCATTCTTTGCTGCAAGACAGCCAACCACTAATCAAGTTCCTGGAAAGACCGACTCTTCAGAGACTTTCAGAAGTGAAGCACATCTTCATTGTCTCTAAACCCCAGTAAGTACTGAGCAGATGAGACGGTTCTGTGATATGCATGGGGGATGGAAAGAGGTGCCCCTCTCCCCTACAGAGAGCTTGCTGGTCTTGGAAGGTTAGCATTGCGTTTATATAGTCACGATTTAGCAGTCAGCCAGCAACTATTTTAATCATCCTTCAAACTCATCATCTGCAGTGGGGCTGGACGAATACAGCAAGAGGGCAGGCGGTCTCTTGGAAGAAGAGAAAGTAATGACATGGTGCCTCTGGGGATCCATCCGGCTGGCTGACCTGGCGTCATGGGGACTGGCTAGGGCTGCTCTGAGAGGTTAGCTCACCATGTTCACAGCCTTTAGGGTCATTAGAGAGAAGCACCATGGACACAGAGCGGGCACAGGGCTGGGGGGTGGGGGGGTCTCTCCCTGATCTCCTGCAGTGACAGGCTCAGCTGGCTACGCACAGCCATTCCTGTGCAGACCCAGGCCTCTGGGGCTCCCATCACCACATAGCGCTGCTCACAAACACCGGAAGTATCTTTCCAACAAACTGCAATTGCACACGTGCTTCCCTGAAGTTCCACACTGTCAGCTGGGCAGGCTGTTGACCACGGGAGTAGGCCTGGGGTACTCACGGTCTCGGCGTCCACGAAGAGCGTGGGGCACTCGGAGCAGGAGGTAAGCATTTGGGAAGAGCTGACAAACTTGGATCCAATGCCCCGGAGGTTATCGCCAAGGTAACTGGCTGCGTCACAGGTTAGGAAGCAGAACCTTTTCTGAATATTCTGAAAGGCAACATAAATACTATTTGTAAAGGCCATGTTTTAACTTAGGCACTAGAAAACACTTTTTTAATTCTTAGGAAAATATCAAATCAGCACAGGCCCTCCATGTAGTGGCAGGGAGGGCTGTGTGTGTGTGTCTGTGTTAGGAGCAGAGTGACTGTCTTAAGTGAATGAATAATCACCCAGCGGTAACAAACTTTCTTCCTAAAATGTCATTTCCAAATGTGTGGATGCCCATGTATCTTTTAAATAAGTGCTGCTTTGCTTTTTTGCTGATGGCCAGTGCCAGCCAGAATCTTCTGCCTAGCGTGTTTGTCAGATGAGTATGTTCTGAGATTACTTCAGTGTGGGTGAGAGGAAAAAGGTCATGAGATATGACTCCTTTCTATCATTCCCAGATCACAGCTCCCAGAGACAGGAGGACTAAAATGGAGCCACAAAGTCTCTGAAAAAAGAAAGAGTATATTCTGTGTGGGACCTGTCTCCCTGAGAGCTTTGCACATGTCACCTCATCAGTGCTCACAACCAGGTAAAGAACCTGAGGTTAAGAGAGGTCAGAGGCCTCGAGATCATGCAAACATCAAGTGATGGAGTAAGGGTTCTAAGTTCACATCCCTTCCATAAGTGATAATGCTTTGTAAACGTTAACTATTCCTCCTATGCTGCCTGAAGAAAAACTGTAATTAGGAAGAATCCAACTCACGGGGCCTGTGTCAGTGACAAAATGAGAACACTTTTAGCCCCAACTTCCGACTCAAAATATCTTTTAACAAAATAACAAAATATTTAACCCAAAAATAATTCCAGATCTAGGCACTGGCTTTCCCCAAAGAGATTTCATACCTTTTGAGTTGGAGAATCTAATCCACGAGAAATCCTCTCTGCCCTGCTATGGGGTACTTAGCAAGTCCCCCAAACAACAGCAGGCTCTTGGTTCCTTATCAGTTATACTAGAAAAAAATGCCAACCGTGCTGCATATTATTTTTATTTAATATATCCGAGAATCATGTCATGATGCATAACATTATGTCTTATGGTGGTGGTAGTTTTATGTGCAATTTAAAATACTTGACCGAATACTGCAGCTGAGAGGAGCAGGAAATGTCATGTATCACAGAGCTATTAACAGATGACTGGCAGAATGAGGAGGAGGAGCCAGGTCCTCCAAGAAGTTGGGTTCTTTCTCTCTCACCCAAGGATATGGTGAGACCTGGGTTTACATTTTATTGGACTGAGAGGCTGGGAACTTCAGAGCCACCTATGACTTCCATATAAAAACAGCATGTGATTTGGTGACATTGTGCGCACAAATGACAATATCCTAACCCAGGATCACAGGAAGGAAATAAACTGACGTTGACTCTTGGAAAGCCATCCCTGCTGGACCATTAGAAACCATTTCCTTGTTTTTAAAAGCAAAGTATTTTTGCAGTTAACCTCCTCTCTACTCTGTTCAGAATCCACCAAATACATGGAAACGTGGTGTCCAGACCCACAGGGAAATATTGGGAAACTAAGAAAACAGCCCCAGTGAGGATGTGATGAAAGAACAGCAGACTGTGTGTCTGAAATGTGTTTCATTTCCAGCATATTGGAACAGCAATTTTGCTCTCAATCACAGAGCATTTGATGGTATATGAGAAAGTTCTTAAAGAAAAGTAATATTAAAAAAAATTTGTATTATTATTATTGTAGATAAATGTCTTAGGAATTGATCCAGTCAACTGATTAAAAAGAAAAAATCCAAACTCCAGTGTTCCTCCCAGTACCCAGCCCCATGTCCCAGCTCACATGACAACCTGTTGCTGTACTGGCATTAGGTGGAAACTGGACGTTTGAGATTTACATTAAAAAAGTTTTTTTTCCTACTGCATTTACTGAGCACCTATTGTGTGTGAGCCACTGTGCCATCCACTGGAATCAAAGCACGACACCATTACCTGCCCTCCCCCGCAGGAGACAGACACCTAAACAGGTAATTCCAATAAAGTGTGACAGATGCCTGGGATCCCAGGTCGGGGATACAAGGGGAGAAAGAGCTAAAGGAAGGCCTCATTCATGGAAGTGCCGCCCCATCAGGGATCTGTATGTATTGGGAGCACAGCTGAGGGAAAACAGGAGGTGATGGCTCTCGGCAGAAGGAAGAGTACGCTCAGGACTATATATAAAGTTGAATGTGCGGTCTGGTAACTGTAGTAAGACAGGATCACAACAGCCGAGCTTAAACATACATGATTAACCATTACTTAAACACAGACTTTAGAACAATATAATAAATTACATTGTTCCTGAATCTTTACAAATTTACCTCAAATGGTAGCTTTGGGATAGTTAGTTTTTAAATTTCAGTCCGTCTTAGAGTGTTTTGGATTCTTATCTTTCAGCAGCCCATTGTTTCCTGTTTTAAGGCTAACAGTCCCTCCAGCCCCCAGTTCATCTCAGACAGGTCTCATGAAAAGTAAACTGGAAAACTTGAGAGTGGGCTGCACAAATAACAGAGGCTGTGGAGACACTAGCTATTAGTACTACTGGTATACACTCCTCCAAGAATGGAAGGGCCTCCAGGCTAAAAAACCGACTTTACTTTTATATTAACTAAATTATGGCTGCCTGAATTTGAAATTATTTAAAGCAGATGATCCCATTATTTCCACTTTTCACATAATTCCTTATTTTCCTATCTCTCCCTTTTGCCATGGTTTTTCCTGAAGGTGATCAGAGGGTCCCATTCCTCCATCCAGCACATGTTACCATACCGTTTCTTATGATGTATTCAAGAGAATCAACCTCTCAAAAAGTGTCACAGGCTGGCAGGTTGAAGGAATTCATGGTGAGTGGGAATAAAAGATAAGGAAAAACAACGAAGAACAGGTACACCAGAGGTCGAAGTGGAAAGAAGAGATGGAGAATGGGCTTGGTTGAAGATACCACCGGTGGTCCTGAAGGCCTGGCATCCTGCCTGTGCCTGATGATGCCAATGAAAGCCGGAGGGGCCAGCGAGGATCACGTCCCAGCGGCCTGAACCACCGAGCACAACATCTCCATGGTGAACGGAAGAAAGGATGAAGCAGAGGAAACCGAGGACAAAGTGTAGTGTAAACCCAGCACTTCCCCCCTCAAGGGAGAGGCCAGCTGGCTCCCTGAAGAGCTGGCAGCTGCGGAGCCTTTGTGGGCAGCGTACCTTAAACAGGGAGGAGAACACGTGGAACGTGTACACAGCACAGGAGCCGTCCGAGTCGCACATGAGCTGGTTGATGTGGCTGCGCCAGGCCTCCTCGGCGTCGTCACAGGCCGTGGGCTGAAAGGCGGCAAGGATGGCCGAGAAGAAGGGCGAGGGAGGGGGCGACACTCCCCTCTCACCTTCCCCAAAGCTGGAAAAAACGCAGACGACAAAGTCAGGAATGGTGTCCTCCTTACCTTTGCTGGCAGTGTCGGTTCTCACCCGAGGCACCCCTCCTGCCTGCTCCTCCCAGGGGGGTTGCTTTGGGAGCCTGGCTCTCAGTCAGAAGTCTCGAGATTCTGATTCTAGAAAAGAGAATTTTTCACCTCTAGAACTCCGTAATTCCTGGGATTCCCCAACTTTGATTTCCTTCATACAGATACGGGACTGCTTTTCAGCCTTCAGCAACTGACCCTCACTTTCCTGCCAGCCTTTCCCCAGACATGGCACATTCACTCCTGTGCTTTGACCTATTTCAGTCTTTTTCATTTTTCACTTTAAAAAAATGAGAAAAATTTTGAATCTTGTCACTTTTCCTTTGTGGAGAGAGAGTAATAGTGGGTGCATACACATAAATGACTAGGAGAAATAGGGCAGAGAAAGGAAAACAAGAGAGAAATTCACAGTGAGACAGAGGGAGACAAAGGAGAGAAAAATAAATGAACTGAACTCGGTATCACCCTAAGCTGTTTCTCTGACAAAAGGATATGCGTCACCATAACAGAAAGCCTGTCTTGCCATGTCAGAAGCAGTGTTCAGAGGAGTAATTTCAGTATGCTTACTTTCTTCTCCTGAAGCAGATCTGTAGCATTATTTGTGATTCATCCTAGATGCCACATTGTTTTTTTTTTTTTTAAATCTATTCCTTTATATGTTTCTTGTTTATATTCTCTGACTAGATCTCACTTGTCTCAGAAATGTCAGTCTTGAAGCCGAAAGCCACCCACTTAAAAAAAAAAGTAGGTATGTAGCTTATAAAGGGCCTCTTGTTCTGGTCTTTTAACTCAAGATGGGAAGAACTCCATTTCCAAGCCTTGCCAAGCTTGCTTATCTTCAAAGCTTACAAGGCGTGGACCACGTCCCCAAGGGCTCCTCTTTGGCTTTTTATGTTATTCCAGGGCTTTAGGGCTTCCCTGGTGGCTCAGTGGTAAAAGAATCTGTCTGCAGTGCAGGAGAGGCGGGTTCGATCCTTGAGTCAGGAAGATCCCCTGGAGAAGGAAATTGCAACCCACTCCAGCATTCTTGCCTGGGAAAATCACATGGACAGAGAAGTCTGGCGGGCTACAGTCCATGGGGTCACAGAGTCAGACACGACTGAACGTCTGAGTATATTATTATTCCGGGGCTCTAAGAGTTCCTATAGGCATAGCCTTTCTGGTTCTGCATAAGGCCCTACACTGGAGCTGGATGATTCCTCTCTGGTTGACAGCCTTCCAAGTCATGTCAGCTTGGACTCCTGTGCGAGGAAGTCCCAGAGGCACAAGCCTGATGTTAAATTGGTTAGAGTGAACCCAGTATGACCTGCCTTGTACACCCTTTACCTGGCAAGAGTGAACTGGTCCAGTGCTCGGTTGCCTTTTTCTTCTGCCTCAGTCATATCCAGGCTAAAGCTGTCGCTGCATTCAAAAGTGGCTGGGAGTTCATTGATGGAGCTGGAAAGGTCATCCTCCTGCACGGTGGCGTCCTCCTCTTCCTGGACAGCATCGGCCTGGGAGCAAAGGAGAAAAAAGAATCCCCCAACATGTAAGGATATCCAGAGGCAAATCTGAAATCCAGAGAACAACGGAAATTGGGGGCATCTGTCTTCTAGCTGTGGTATAGTCAATTTGTGTAACCGAACTCAAGAATTCTCTGAAGCACTGATCTTTATCTTCTTTTCAGCCTTTTCTGAGAGAGTTCCCAAAGAAGCTTTCAGAAGATTACCATATTTGATCCACACTTAAGGAGTATAAATGCTAAACTTGGAAGCGACCTGCTGGGTCAGACCTCCACTTTCAAAGATGAGGAAGTGGATGCTCCACGCAGGAAAAGGACGTGCCTAATACCAGGTATGTAATCAGAGACAGAGCCAAAGCCAGGGCGAGAGACACCCATCTCTGGATTCAGAGCTCTCTTCGTTCGTTGTACAAGCCCAGTCTTCTAAAGCAAGTTACCTGGAGTTAACTCTCCAGTATATTATATAATTTGTAGTACGTCCAATGTTACCGATGGAAACTAGAATTTAGAATCATCAGTGCCTGGCATAGTAAAGGCTCCTGAAGTCTCTGCCATGCCCATGAGTGACTCAGAGCTATTCACTGAGCCCGCCTCGTTGACAGGTCTTCCATACTGAACATCCTCTGAGCTCCACATACATATATGCTTCACTCTTGGGATCCCCTGAAGGCAGCACATATATATATGAGAGGCTGCCCTTGCGTTACTGTAAAATGTAGAATGAGCAGGGAGATGAGACGGCTCTAGGGTGGCAGAGCTGGGACCACTGAGAGGCAGGAAAGAGACTGGCAGGTCAAATGGAAAAAGAGGTTGGGCTTGAACCCGGGCCAGAGGGAAATCATCTGGAGGACCAATTGTTCTTCTGGAGAGGAAGGAAGGCAGCCTGACCACAGAACAGAAGAGGAGAGGAAGAAAGCATGTGTACGTGGTTCAGTGAGTCATTTTCTTAAAGTCAAAACCAGGGCAAAATAGGCATATGAATTAGAGCATTATCACGGTTGACATCTGGCTGCCCCTTTAGTATTTTGAATCTAGGATTAAATAGGGAAATTAGGAATGTTTACAGATATGTGAAGGAACTAGGTTATCTCGTGTCTTTGAAGGAACTGCTTATAAATACTGAGTTTCAGGGGCTTATCCATATCTGTCTCTTCCTGCTCTTTAAAACTAGACTGGTGCCAACGAGACTGCTGACTGGTCTGGGTTATTAATGTATATAAACTTAATCTACTAGGGACAGGCTGAGATCTTATAAAAACATCTTCTGTTTTCTCTTTCTAACATCACAGATATATCAAATTTTGCAGAAGCCCAGCTGATGTAAAAGGCAGAGAGAGCTTTTCAGAAATTAAACTCAGCCTTGCCCTGATAGATTTCTCTGTGAGTCCATGAAATTATTACTACTTAGGCAGTGCTTTGTATGAGAAATCTATATAACTCAGCATTCAAAATAGAAAAGTTGACTACTGCAAGACTGTGAAATGACAAACGCTAATAATAACTTCACATTTATTTTGTGATATCCATTCCATGAAGTTTAATTTCAAAGATTCTGGCATTTTAATCTCAGGTTTCTTTTCTGGTCCCCTTTTTGGCTAAAAAAGGATTCTGCTAATTCTCAGAATCCTAGTCACAGTCCTTTTGTAATGCAGAAGTCTTAGAAATAATTATTTTTTAAGCGTCAATGTTTTTAGGTGATTGCAGTTTGGTTGGTTGCCCTTGGTTTACAGTATATAAGTTTTGCTAGATCTCAGATGTGTTTTTAGTACACTGTATAAGGATACAGAATAGTATTATATTTTTCTGTAGAAACATCAGGAAGAATATAGTTTTATAAATCTGTTTTCTATGTATTTTTTCCCATTTTCTCTTTTAAACTTACACCACCATAACCAAACTCAAGATAAAGAAAACTTTAATCCTAATTGTAATAGGCTATTTTGGTATGTCTAATATAAGAAAATAAAGTTCTATACTAATGGCCATTTATGTGGGTACATATGTGAACACTGTGTGGAAGTTGATAGTTTTATAGACAAAATGGCTTATGCAAATCAATAAAATAAACCTTAAATGAAATACACATTTTTAAGTTTTTCTAAAAAGCTGACCTTTTAAATAAGGAAATTCTACCCATTACTTACTTTTCTCCTCAGAGAGCTGATTAAGACAGTTTTGTGCATAATACTGTGATTGATACTGAAATTTGTGATAGCCCAACAAAAGGCGAGAATGCAATCAATGCACAGCCTGTATAATTGGTTCCTACATAGGAAAAAATTTCCTCCAATCTATGTATACACCCACACCTCACTTAACAGATTGTTTTATAAAAGCCATGACAAAGAACACCAGTTTGTCTCAGCCATCTCAGACATTTGTTTTGCCGTTAATCAGCAGTGTTTGTGCTCTCTAGAAAATGCAAAACGTTTCATCTTAAAAGGACCTCAAATCAAATCTCTTTCAACCAACAAGAAGATGGTTGCTTAGGTCTTTTGAGAGTAAAGCAACTTCAAAACCTAGGCTCAGGGGCACTAACAACTATTTCATAAAAGAAAAAGATAAAGATAGTCCCTCCACTTATAACCCGCTAAGAATGCTCAGAAAATTGGAAATACATTTTTTTTTTTAAAGAAAACCACAACCAACAATTGCCAAAATCTCTTCACCTTTGAACCCTCAGAAATCTGAAGATTATTCATATCAGGCAGAGAAGCATCAAAGCTAGCCATCCTGGTGTTAAAGGAGTGAGGGTCAGCAGGGGTCAGATTGCAGGCGGTCGTGAGTGATTCCATGGGGTTAGTCTCCTCCGAAGGGGAGAGATTCATGATCTGTCGAGAAAGCAAAGGAAACACAACATCGTGTGACGTTCCCATTCTTTACAAGCTCTGATTACTTTTTACATAAGAGTACAAACCAGCGTACAAGCTGGTTGCTAGTGGACAGGTACTAACTGTTAAACATATTAATACATACTGCACTGTCATTAGAACTTAAACACCACAGCTGGCAAGGCCCAGCACTGTAAAACACGAAGACCCCTTCTCTTTCCAGATAACCCCCAAAAAATGTCTGTCTTATTTCCTCAAACTTCAGATGCTGGAGGAATTTTTTTTTTTTTTTTTAAAGAAAGAGTTCAGCATAATAATTTAGTTAGGGAAAATCTAGGCCTGAACAAATCTGATGGCATTCAGGGCTTATGAAACCCCCAGCGTTTGTCTCCATTTGCACCCTCCAGAGAAGAAGCTGGTTAGAATCAGACAGACCCCACCCGACAATCTCAGATTTGAGTTTGGCAGCTGTGGGAAGTTTCTTTAGTTGCAACTGGAAACTGCCCCGCTGCCTGAATGACAAAGAGCAGTTTCCCAGTTTCTTGGGAAGAAGAGGTGGAGAGTTCCTACTTACGAGGTCAGAGTGCTCCAGGATCTGGCTGGTGGTGAGGTCCTCCTCCTCAGAGGACTCGTCAGAATCCTCGTGGTTCATTTTATTGAGGCTGGGAGAGCTTCCTGAGAGCTGGCGCTCCTCCAGCAGCTGCAGGTCACACTTGTCCAGACTGTCCAAAGAACGCCTGCGGACTCCCCAGTTGAAGTTGTCCATACTCTCACCCTGAAATCACACCATCAGCTGCTTTTTAAGGCCAGAATTCTCCTGCATGTATAGCTTCACACATCTGATCAGTCATAGCTTAGCATCAATATTTTCATTATGAACTCTCAAGCCTTCACCTCATGGACACGGGCACCAATGATTTTGCTTACGTGTTGTGAAGAGTAGTAAAACAGCACACTGTTCTTCACCTAAATGCGTGTTAAGTCACAGATAGACGTGATCATACACTCTTCTTTGGCACAGTGGGTAACACTGTTTTACAAGTTGATTTGGGAGTGCTCTTAAAGAGCCATGTTAACAAAAAGCTATCAGAAAGAGACTGTTAATATTAGAACAACTTCAACAGAGGTGTTCCTTACCTACTCCCTGACCCCCACTGTATAGTACTGTTGTCCAGAGAACAAAGTAAGGGCTGTGCTTGTGGCACAGTCCACACCTTCTGGGTATTAAGTTGAAGAGCATTAGGTACACATTCCAGCCTGTTTCTGCCACAGCAGTTTTCACAGATAAAATGCAGAGTTAAAGGGTGTCAGAGAGCAGCTGGGCACAGTCAGACGATCATGCATGATGCAGAGGCCAGAGCAGCAAGGCTTCAGTTTTGCTTTAGGCTCATCTTTAAATAATTGTCCCAACACAGGAAACAGTTCCCTCCCTGGACCTGGATGGATTGACCTGGTACCAAGGACTGTTGCAGATTGGTACATGTGTACTGAGAACTGGGCTAAGTGGCAAGGTAGAGTGTTACAGAAGGATTTTAGATATATTTCAGATTGTCTCTACAAATTATCATATATTAAGTAAGTTTATTTAATTGAGTATAATTTTTTCCCCCTAAAAACAAATCTGGGTTTTATTTCTCTTTCTAGGAATAAAGCAAGAGAAATATTACTCACCCATTGGTGAGTAAATTTGAACCTAAACCAAATAGGTAATCTGAATAAAATATAGCACAGAATCTTACCATTTACATTAGTCATTTGAAACACAGATGGTTCACTGAAATAAACTTTCTGATGAGAGCTCAGTTAATAGCATAATCATAATTTCAGGGAGAGATGTAAATTACTATTAAAATTAATGAGTTTTTCCCTCTGGTTTTATGGGTCTATTTTTTCTGGCTCCTAATAAAATAAAGCCTACCATTCTCACAGATCTCTGGTATAATAGATGCTTAGCTTTTCCAAAGTCTGTTTTGGCTATTCATGGTGTAAGGCAATGGGTAAGAATCCTGAACACATTCTGGATATATGTGGAAATTATCATTATTCACCCCATTTATGATATTTATGATTATCCTTAGGACTGTTTGATTATACGACTCATATTTGATTTCTGTAGTTTATAGCTCTATCTGTACCTTCTATCTGTAACTACTGTGATACATTACCACCAAATAATTGTTTTTTTCCCCTGGTAGGGAAGGCTTACTATTGTGCTGGTATTTTAAAACAGCTGTTTCATGGAAAGAATGAAAAAAATGTGGAAGAGTTCCAGGAAGAAAAAGAAAACACAGTATGTGAAGAAATAAAGAGGGTAAAGAAAGATGAGATTACAAAACAGAGAAAAAGGAATGTGACAATTACTGGGAGAAATGTACAACTGTGAAACAAATTCACAGAACTGATTTTCTCTTGCACTGAATCAATGGATGGATTGGATGAACTCTCAGGCAGCAATTCTGGAAGTCCCCCGCCCTGAACCTGGCTCGCACTGAGCTGGCAGAGAGATATATCCAGGGCCAAAGAATGCTGCACTGGGCACATGGTGCCACTGTGTTGATTGACCACAGCTCAGGTGAAGACCTGAATCAGTCAGGCATGGGACCTGGGAGTCAGGGAAGCGGTTCTCGCAGGGATAATATTTGGTGTCTTGCTGGAGGATGCAGTAACTGCATGGGAGGCAAGGATGCTGAAACCGTTTCCCTAGTGGCAGCTGAGGGGTTGAAAGCAACAGTGGCCTGGCCTGTGTTGGAGTCTGTGGTGATTAAAAGTTCCCCGGGCCTTCTCACAGCACAGGACCACCCCTACTCGGAGAGCTGCCTTCCAGCCTCCCCACACCCAGATGTCATGTTTGTATTTTATGTCACCTTTGGGGTCAAAAGCCAAAACTGTTTCTGTGTGTGAGAAGACTGAGAAGGTGGCTAACTATCCTTGATGGACAATATGCATATGTCGGTTATCAAACCTAAATAACCACTCAGGATTCATACTGAGATGAGAAAATATTCACAATGGAATACTCTAAAAGTGTTGGAAATCATATTCACTGATATTGGAATACCAAAAAAAGAATTATTGTTGAAGGAACTTAGAAGTCAAAACATGTTCCCCCAAATGACCCTACTCAGACTTAAGCCTGTAAGACATGGATATAGTGTGCTCATAGGTCACTCTGTCCAGGATAACACTGGCTTATGCCTGTTGTCTGGGTGTAATTATTACCAGACTCCTTTTCAGTTGCAAAAGGGTCCTCACTTGGATAGTCACTCACCCTACAAAGATAGCTCTTAATTCTTAGAAAATAAAAGCAGTTGATTGGAAGTGGATGTGGTGTATTGTTTAGATAAAACTTGTTGATTTCACTTTTAATAAAAGAATTAAACCACAAAACCAAACCATTCCAGCTGTGCAGCTGCCTAATGAGAAATTATAGGATTTCTATGGATCATACTTAAAAACTCACCTTCCCTCAAGAGATAAAATTATGCAACTTCCAGAAATAGACATATAAAGATTTTAAAACTACATTTTAAAATGTTATTTATACTTTCAGAAAATATTTTCTTCCTCGAGCAACCAAGAAAAATACTTCTATCACACACATCTCAATATAAATGTGCAAATAGGCATACATACTCTCTAAGGGGAGAAAAAGCAATTATGTTGTTATAAATCTGCAATGATGCAAAACACCTGCTAGCATATCTGAATTGAAAATAGCATCATCTTACCTGAAGTTCCTGGGTAGCAGATTGAATGGACAGAAAAACAAATAAGAGGTCTATTTAAAATGATTATATTACAGATACTCAAGTGCATTTGTCTTAGTTTTAACACAACAGCAACTAACAGTGCTAACAGTATATACTTCAGTAGAGGCACCTTAAAAAAAAGGCAAAGATACACAAACCCCAAAGAGAAGAATTAGTACCAAACACCGGAAATTCCAGAACTCTTAGCAGTGGATGACGTAGCTGGTAACAAATCATAAATACAATTTCTGAAATAGCTTTCCACTTCAGTGACAACTTTGGTCTGTCTCAACACTTTTTTTTGGAATGTCTAAATTTTTATTTGTGAGAAAACTGTGAAATGTCATAGAAAGACTAATGAGGGTCATCTGCTGGGGGAAAAAAGGTGGCATCACCTGATCCTGTCCACAAAACCAGAAGGCTCTGTTTCACTGCTGAGGTGCAATTAACAGCAAAGACATATAACCCTTTAAGGATTCTGAAGAGTTCAAAGGCAAACCCTTAAAGATTTAGTAAATACATTGAGACTAGGGAATAAACATGACAAGAGCCTTGTCTGTCTTTTTTTATAAATATATTTTGATCTAGAAGCCAAATATGCTTACCTTTTGCAGATGAGGAAATACTGAAATTATTCATCAGTGACAGTACAAAGGAACACTTAGAATGCCTATTCTGTGCCCGAAATTATGTGAAAAGCTTTACATAGGTCACCTTACTTGATCCCTCACATCAACTCTACAGTCAGGTATTATCATCCCCATTTGATAGATGAGGACGCCAAGAGAAGCTCCTTCGAGGCTTAAACTGGGTCAGAGGCTGAGCTAAAGTCAGAGCTGGACCTGCTTTGACTATCTGTGACTCTGTAAGCAGGCTAGAGTCCCTTATTGTAACCATGTAGAGAAGTAACATTCTCAAATAGTTTATTTTATTTGGATAAAATGCATACTGTCACACTCTTGTGTTTCTTATAAAATCATAATCATACAAGGTAACAGCCACTATTTTTTTTTTCTAGTTCCTGTTGGCTAGGACAATAGAGAAAATGCTAGAAGGCAGGCATAGTATCCATCAGTTGCTGTCCCTGACAAGCATTAGCATAAAATTTGTTTTCAAATGATGAGCATCTAAGGTTTTCCTTATTTTGATAGAAATTAGTTCTGCAGTTGTGTCTGATTCTTCTATTTGATAGCATTCCTGCCAGATCCCTTTACATAGCCCATTTGTCTTTGTATGAGACTGAAAAAAATGATGCCTCTCTTGTTTCATCAATTTTTCCTTCCTTAGTTTAACTTACAGAGTGAAATTGAATTCTAGCCTGAGAGCAAAGATGAGGTCAGTTGCCCAAATCAGGAAGTTAATCTTTTGACATTCCATATACCTCTAGCTCATTTTGAAAATATTCAAAACAGCTCTATTTTGCATTACAATTTTTAAACAATTCTCACCACATTTACTTGTTGATTTCTTTATTGCTAGTTATGGTTAACACAGAAAACTGCAGAACTTTTTACTGGTTCAAGAAAATTCAAGGTGAAGAGCTGACATATTTTAGAGGTGCCAGTCCTTAGACTCTTAAAAGGACTGGATCTGTTAAACCTGTTTCTAGGGGAAGAACTGGTGAAGAAAACATTCTTCATTCTGAGGACATGACTGTTCCTTGCTGGCACAGACAGCCAGGGTTGTCAGTGGCCAGTAAGGACAAAAATGGACAGCTCCGTGACCTAGCCTTGACATAAGTGGATTGGTCAGCAAGTGTTCTTTTAGGGAAGGTAAGCAGTTACCTGAAGTATCATTTCCCACAAGTTTATAATGAGGAGGTGCCTACCTGCCATAGGGCTTCCCTAATGGCTCAGATGGTAAAGAATCTGCCTGCAATGTGAGAGACCCAGATTCAATCCCTGGGTTGGGAAAATCCCCTGGAGAAGGGAATGGCAACCCACTTCAGTATTCTTGCCTGGAGAATCCTATGGACTGAGGAGCCTGGTAGGCTATAGTCCATGGGGTTACAAGGTCATGTCAGACTTGACACAACTGAGTGGCTAACACTAATACTACTACTTACCATAGGATATGATAAGCTTGGACTCTGGGCTTCCATTTGAACTGTGTGACTGGCGGAAAACCCTCTGTCTGGGAAGTATAATGTGGAGCCCACCACACACCAGGCTGGGTAGCAGGCATTTTCACAGATGGCAACCTCATTGAAGGGAACTTAGTGTCCATCCCAGGAGGAAAAAGCCTGCCTCCTGCCCCCAGGCTACTGAAACAATGCTCCTCCTTCCACTCCCAGTTTTCAAAAACATGACTCATAACTGAAGCACCTCATTACCACAATTATCACTCAGATGCACAGATCTGCATCTGCCTGTTCAGACTTGAATTCAGATGCTCCCGGTATCAAAAACCAGCCAAAAGCAGAGCCAGGAGCTCTCTTATATGTTAAATCTAGTTTCAAGTTCTGAGGATTTCAAACAGCACAAAGATGCCAGACCCTCAGGCTCCAATCACAGGATGTAGCAGGCAAGCTTTGAAACCATCACATAAGAGCAACTTCACACTTAAAATAATGAAATGCTTCGCCTGTTTTTCCCAGGCACCAGAGAACAGGCTGAAACCGTCAATGTTTCTGTTTTTTTTTTTAAGCTCGCCTTTGGACTGTATACACACAGAGTCTCCTTGTGGCCATTCAAAGTCAGATCTCTCCCATTTAGAAAGAACTTGGAACCGCTTTGGCCCTGGGCTCAGACAGGAAGGGTGGGGTGACTTTTGCCCAAGTTAAGCTGCTGTACTTTGAATAAACTGATCCAAAATAAAGTTTACAAGTTTTCTAATTAAAGAACTCACTATTTAGCAGGTAGAAAGAAACCGTTTCATTAGCAAAGAAAAGGCTGAGCGGATGGTTTTCACTGAGCCTGTGCCTACCTCTCCATCCTCCAGCTCCACGTCTAGGAAGTCGAAGTCTCTGAAGACCCGGAACTGTTGCTCGCTGTTGGTGTCATCCATGTTCTCCTGCTCCCGGGCCCCGTCCTCGGACGACACCAGGCTCGCCTGATGCTCCAGCAGGTCCAGGTCCCCACACGATGAGAAGATCACCTGTGAACCGAGAGGGCTCTCCTGAGAAACCACTCTCCCTTCGGTGGTTTGAGCTACAGAACCCGTAACTGGCTCCTTATAGCACTGTATTTCCAGTACACACCTAATTCCTTAAGTGGGTATTTTTAGAATGTTCTTTTATTATTTATGTTGGACAGGTGCCTTCAGATTAAACTCGTTGCAAAGACGCAAATTCATGTAGTAGGAAAATGTTTGAGTCAGATAGTTGCTTCTTAATGAAGACTGGATCCTACGTGTGTATGTGTGTGTTTCAACTGAGCGTGTCTGTGTTCACAGACAGTCTACAGCAGCCAAGATATTTTCCATTGTTTCTATGCCGACCGAGGTTAGAAACTGTATAGATTCTCATATACATATACATCACATACATATTACCACATAAGATTTTAAGGACTACTGATGCCAACAAAATATGTTACTATAGAATGAACTGTGAGAGCAAAGGATTTAACCCTTTGAGAGATAAACCAGGAACCGTTAAAGGAAAAGAAACCTAAGTCAAGAAGTACAGAACTTGTTCATTTGAATTACAGAAGAGAAACTGAGCAGCCGTGTTCAGAATTCACACTCAAATGCCTGTCCTGTTGATTTAAACAAAACTTTTTTTTTCTACTAAAATTTTAGTATGTCAACATTTTAAAATTATATGTATAGGTTCATTTTTCTTGGGCCATTTTAATATAACTTCTTAGGAATAATAGACTTGAAATAAATCTAAATGTTTTGCTATGCAGCCTCTCCTAAACATAGACTGATATTAAACAAAATGAACACTGTTCTTTTAATTTAACCATTATAACCTCCTGGTCTTCCTTGAAAGTAAAAATTCATTTATAAGAATTTAAATATAGCAGTTGTCTCTCAACAGGAAAAAGTAAATGGATTTTAAATATACATTTTTTTCCCGCCAGTGTTTTTAAGAACAGTCATAGGATTTGCACTAGGTTTTTATAAAATGGCACAACAGTCTGTACAGGGATTGCAAGTGGGTACATGAGATAAGCAGCACTGAGGACCAGCCACCTAGTCAGGGAGAGAGGAGAGACTAGAATTCTTTTTTTATTGAAATATAGCTGCTTTATAATGTTGTGTTAGTTTCTACTGTACAGCAAAGTGAATCAGTTATATGTGTATATATATCCCCTCTTCTTTAGATTTCCTTCCCACTAGGTGACTGCAGAGCGCTGAGTGGAGTTCCCTGTGCTATACAGGAGGTTCTCATTAGTCATCTATTAGTATTTTATACATAGTATCAATAGTGTATATACTGTCGATCCTAATCTCCCAGTTCATCCCACCCGTCCTTCCCCAGCTTGGTATCCATATTCGTTCCTACATCTGTGTCTCTGTGTCTGCTTTGCAAATCAGTTCACTTGTACCGTTTTTCTAGGTTCTACATGTAAGTGGTATTAACATGGTATTTGTTCTTCTCTTTCTGACTCACTTCACTCTATGACAGTCTCTAGGTCCATCCACAGAGAGACCAGCACTCTGATTCCCCCAGCCGAGTGCTCCCTTTCCTAGTTAGTGTGACTTTTCTTATTTGTAACACAGCAAACAATTCTAGCTTGAAAGGCCACAGCACAGAAGCAGGCAGTTGGGATCTGAAGGGAAAGTGTAACCACAGGACGGAGAGAAGTGGCCCTTGCCGGCTGTGCTGCTGTCGGCATACAGGTGGCCATTCCCCTCCCTGGTGGGCTGGGAGGCTCTGGCCGCCCTCCCTGTCGTCATCCCCAGTCCCTCTGCCCTCATGATGTCACAGCAGCAGCAGCAAACCCTCCAGCCAGCAACCTGGAAGGTGACTTCAAAGGAGGCAATGGAGCACATTCCAGGATGATAATAAGTATCAGTCTTTACTCTAGGAACCTAGGAGTCTCTCATATTTCACCCAGTCATGAACTACATTAGCATATACATTTTGGAATTTTAAAAGCAACTTTACAGAGAAACCATTTGCAGGGCTTCCCTGGTGGCTCAGAGGTTAAAGCTTCTGCCTCCAATGCGGGAGACCCGGGTTCGATCCCTGGGTCAGGAAGATCCCCTGTAGAAGGAAATGGTAACCCACTCCAGTATTCTTGCCTGGAGAATCCCATGGACAGAGAAGCCTGGTAGGCTACAGTCCACGGGGTCGCAAAGAGTCGGACACGACTGAGCGACTGAACAGAACAGAACAGAACTTTACTTGAAAATAACTTGGTTTGCGATCTTCTTTTCTGGTTACTAATAAAGATGCTATAATACAGATGAAATAAAAATACCTGGCAAAACCAAACCTTCTGCCGCAGTTTTCGCACACACAATTTTAATTTTCTAAATTTTTAAAAAAGCTTCAGAAGTTAACTTCTGGTACTTTACTTACTCATTTTATTTCAAAGCCCAATGGTATATATTTTTTCCAACTGTAATATCAGTAGACGTTTATGCAAGAAAAAAACATATCACTGTTTTCACCTTTACACGAGTAAAATAGTGACATCACGTTAATGTGTGTACAGAGTAAAATTATATGCCAAAGGAATGTATATCATGTACAGTAGTGCAGGAGACAGTCACATTACCTATTTTAAGAAAGTCTGGGTATATTCTTTAAAAATCAAGATACTAAAAAAAAAATAACTTGAGTTTTTATTTACCAACTTGAGTTTTTATTTGCCAACTGGAACCGACAGCCAATAACATCTTTCAGTGTTTCTGAACTAAGATTAAAAATCATAGTGTGGAGAGAAGTCTAAGAGATTGATCAAGATGATGGATATCATACTTGTAATTCATAGTTGAATCCTAAACTTCATGACCAAAACCAAAAGCAATAACGATACCAAAATAAATATACATGACAGAACTTACTGATGGATTCTTGCTTAATCCTACTTCTTGGCCACACAGAGAAAGGACGTGCACCAACTTCTCTTTCGTCCTCTTCTGGAAAAGAAGCACACAGGCAGGTTTTAATCTGGGGACCTGTGATCAAATCTGCGCTAATCCTGTGGCCATCAGCCACACAGGGCTAATTACATGAGATGTAGCCAGTGAGAACAGAGAGATGGAAAACACATGAAGGTTTGGTATGAAAGAAGAGTATGAAATAGCTCATCAATGATTATATATTGATTATATGCTGAAAAATATTTTATATATATTAGCTAAAATGTTACTAAAATTAACTTGACCTTTTTTTTTTTCACTTTTTTCAAAAGATGACTGTTAGAAATATTTAAATGAGGCTCACATTGTATGTCTACTGGACAGTGCTAATCTGAACATTCCTAAGGGAGAGGATATGAGAATCAATCCCTTGGTTCTTAGCAGATACTCATTACTCCCCTCGGTCATCTTTCTTGTGTGCTACAACTTTCAGTCACTAGCAAGCCCTTCCTTACACCTAAATTAAATCTCTTATGTTACAATACAAACCTCTTTACCCCAAATGGGAGGATAGCTTTACTTTCTTCAGAATTAAATTTGATTATTTGCAAGGCATGTTAAATCTTTCTCAACTTTTTCTTCCTGTAGTTAAACAGATTCAATTCCTTTTGCTTTTCTTCATAAACCTTACTTTTCAGTTCCTTAAGCATTGGGATTCTTCCACAAACCATCACATTTTCCAATGACATAGATAAAGTAGGTCTCAGAATGATGGGTGAGTTGAGAACGAAAAAGATGAGTAACCAGAGCCTAAAAAATGTCAATGTGCTTCAGAACTACTCTTAAAGCAATCACCTTAATTGCTTGAAAATGATTTTTTTCCTTTTTAACCTGATTTAAGTTAATACGGAGCCTGCAAGGAGGCCAGGATCATTCACAGATTTTCCTTCTTGATGTAACTCAGTTCCCTGCATCCTTCTTGAGACACTCAATATGGTGTCATTTTAAGGTCAAAGACAGGAGGACCTTGATGTTGAAGAATGGCAGAAGATTCATTAACCTCTCTCTAGGTTTTAGTGGGCATTTTATAATTCTGGGAAGGAGTCAAGACAGGAACTGGGCTGTGCATGTGTCTTCTCTTTTCCAAACCCCCAAGAGAGTATAGCGGGTTCTCTGTTCAACCCACAGTGAACACCCCCTGAGAACCAGCTCGGCTCCAGCAGGTGCTGCACTGCAGGCTCCATCTTCCCAGCCTCTGAGAGTGAGGGTGAGTCCCGCTGGATGTGCACACTCAGGGCTTTTCTCTGCACGGCATCCACTTCTCCTTTTCCTGGTAATGCAGCTCCTCTTTCATCTTGGGACGGCTCTCCTCCTACCAGGGGACACCTTTCCTCCCTCGTAGGGATTGCAAGAACCCTGTCTCTAGAATGGGGCTTCCCTGGTGGCTCAGACAGTACACAATCTGCCTGCAATGCAGGAGACCTGGGTTCGATCTCTGGGTTGGGAAGATAACCTGGAGAAGGGAATGGCAACCCACTCCAGTATCCTTGCCTGGAAAATCCCATGGACAGAGAAGCCTGGCGGGCTACAGTCCATGGGGTCAGCCAAGAGTCAGACACGGCTGAGTGACTAGCACTTTAATTTTCTCTAGAATTGCTGCGGATGTCAGGGAGGGAAGGCCTCTACCCTGAAATGGTCAGAGGCAAAGACCATGTAAATCTGGAGCTGCCAGAGGTCGCTGGGGGCTCACAGGGAAGAACCTGCCTGAGGATGAAGTCAGCAGAGAGGAAAGCAGGACTTTGGGATGGGAAGGTGGGGCTGTGAGGATGAGGGAGTGGGTCTAAGGATTCTGTGTGCTAGAATCCAGCTCCACTTGAAGCCATGATACAGGAGTGAACACGTTCCTTTTTCACTTCAGGCAGTTTTTCACTGGGCTTCTGGCACATGTCACCAAAAAAGCCCTAAATAATGCACAGGTTTCACTTGACAGCAAGTCTGGTGACATCAATAACCCATAGAGTGAACAGAGACAACGCAAGCATGGAGAAATCTGGGCGCCTGCTCTGCTCATGTCAGCCATGCATGAACCCCTTGACTGGATCCAGGGCCGGCTCACAGGACAGCGTGCAGCCCTGCCACAGAGGATTGGTTGGGAGAACTAGGATGTATTATTTGGAGGAAAGAGGACTCATGTGGGTGAGCGGTAGAGGGGGTAGGTTAAGTGTCTGAAGGGCTGCCATCTGAGAGATCCGATTGCACTTTCTAAGAGAACTAGGATCAGTACAGTAGAAGCAACACCGTGTCAGACTTCAACAACATAATGAACTCTTCAGAGCTCCTTCGGAACACAGGTGCCGTGAGCGCCTCATCACTGAAGTGCTGATGCCCAGGTGGGTGACATCAGGAGGGTGGCTGCCCAAATGGCCTATCACAGTTGGGTTCAACAGGTCCCCTAAGCTCCCGTCCAATCCTGCAAGTTGAGGACTCTTTACCTGGGAATACTGGGGCCTTTTCCAGCTGACAGGGACAAGGACGTTGGAGTTGGAGCCTGAGGAGGTGGAGGATGCACTCCGGGTGACGGCCATGGCCCTGGGCTTCCCATCACGCCCAGAGGAGTTCTGCAGTTCATCATACCGTCTCCCAATGATGGGCGTCTGCAGGGAAAAGAGCAGAGAAGTATATATTCTTCTCTCTCATCCACAGTCCTTGGTATGTGGCTCGGTCTCCCAGCAGCAACCAAGAACCGCTTATTTGATGAAAACATAGAGAAATTCAGTGTTATGCAGAGGCTCATTTCCCTGATGTTCATGAACACATCCTAAACTATTTTGCTTCCCTGGTGGCTCAGATGGTAAAGATTCTGCCTGCAATGTGGGAGACTGAGGTTCAATCCCAGGGTTGGGAAGATACCCTAGAGAAGGGAATGACTACCCACTCCAGTATTCTTGCCTGGAGAATTCTATGGAAAGAGGAGCCTGGCAAGCTACAGTCCCTTAGGTTGCAAAGAGACACAACTGAGTGACTAACACACAAACCATTTTGCATCTTTAACACCTTCCTGCCCTCTTGAGCAGCTGAAAACAAATCCAATTGCTTGTTCTTAAATACACTTCAGAAATGACCATAAAGATGAGAAGGAAAACATGCAGGAAAGCAAATTATTTTCAGATGTTTAAGCTTGAAAGACTTTCTTATAACAAGACCAAAATTCCTTCCCCTCATCCCAACCTGTAATCACCAATCTTATACTCTCAAGTATTTAAAAATTTATTTAAATCTACGTTTTCAATTATTTAAATGATACAGTCAGGGCCAGGTTCTTGGGCAACAATTAAGAAATTTCACTTCCTGAGAGGTCTGTAATGTGGTAGCTGGGTAGGCAGCACCTTCCAAACTTCAGCCCCAAGGGGGTCTCTGCAGAAACCTGTTCACAGGCCCACATTCGGAGATGAGAGACACTGGCTGGGAGTGTTCCACCTGTCTCTCCAGGCCCATCTTTCTGGAGCAACTGGGTCTCTGGGGCATGCAGCTGACTGGCTACAGGTTTTCTGTACCTCTTTGGAACAGAATAAACTTTAGTAAAAGAGTAAGCGCCCCTCTCCTACCCTAGCAATATAAACTGTTTAAAATGGAAAAATATTGATTTGATACCTTAATGTCAAATATAAATATCACAATAGTAGCAATAAACAGTGTCTCATTCTGAGTGTTGAATGGTCAATGAGAGGATTGTTTGAAAAAACCCAATCTGGCTGCAACTGAGCCACTAAGTTGCATGTGAGCGGACCTAGTTTATTCCTTTAGTGAACTGATTCATTCAGCCAAGCTGAAGAATATGTATGAAGTATGTTCATGCATTAGACACTGTACAGACCATAATTACAAAGTGGACAGACCATGGTCTCTGCTTTAGGGGGCTTATTGGTCATGGGGTAAGAGAGACAGGAAAGCAAATGTATTTTTATATCTTAGACTAACATGCTTAAAGTGCAGGTTTCCAAGTTTGTTCATGGACCAGCAGGTCAATCGGACTATTTTGTGTCCTCTTTTCTTCCTGACTCCTTAGTTTGGTTCATAGGTCTCTTCTCTCCACATTTCCTTCTTTCTTAAGGCAAGAATTTAAATAGTGGTACTGTAAAAAGCAGTGTGGGAGACTTCACTGATGGTCCAGTTTCTAGAACTCCATGTGCCCATTGCAGGGGTAGTGGGTTTGATCCCTGGTCAGGCAACTAAAATCCTGCATGCCATGTGACCCCACCAAAAAAATTCCTGGAAATTAATAAAATGAAAATACAATATATCAACTTAAAAAAAATTATTAAAGGAAAAAAGCAGTGTGGCTTGGGGAAATGACCATAAAGGCAGATTCCATAAATTTTGGTCATTCACTGGTTTGGCTACAGTTCAGGAAACAAGCGGAGAAGGCGATGGCACCCTACTCCAGTACTCGTGCCTGGAAAATCCCACGGACGGAGGAGCCTGGTGGGCTGCAGTCCATGGGGTCGCTAAGGGTCAGGCACAACTGAGCGACTTCACTTTCATTTTTCACTTTCCTGCACTGGTGAAGGAAATGGCAACCCACTCCAGTGTTCTTGCCTGGAGAATCCCAGGGATGGCGGAGCCTAGTGGGCTGCCATCTATGGGGTCACCCAGAGTCGGACACGACTGAAGCGACTTAGCAGCAGCAGCAGCAGGAAACAAGGTTGCAGATACAAGACAGGACGTGGCAGCAGTTAGATAAAGAATTAGTCAAGGTCATAGTTTAAAATGCTTAAGATCCTTCCATTTTATTTTTTTAAATTTATTTATTTTAATTGGAGGCTAATTACTTTACATTATTGTATTGGTTTTGCCATACATTGACATGAATCTGCCCTGGGTATACATGTGTTCCCCATCTTGAACCCCCCTCCCACCTCCCTCCCCATCCCATCCCTCTGGTTCATTCTAGTACACCAGCCCCTAGCATCCTGTATCATGCATCGAACGTGGACTGGCGACTCGTTTCCAAACTCATTTTATAAGGCCACCATCACCCTAATACCAAAACCTGACAAAGATGCCACAAAAAAAGAGAACTACAGGCCAAGATCATTCCATTTTAAAAATTGTCTTTTCTGTGGAATTGTTTTTATATAACTGAGGCTAGCTTCTATTTTTAAAAGCTGCCAAATGAGAGCCCCTGTGAATGTGTTCTTAAAAAAGAAAAAAAAAAAAAAATAGAACCTCATTAGGCCTTAGAAGCTTTCATTTGACATAAATATAAAGTAAGTCTCCCCTTTTCTAGGTGGCTCAGTCATGTCCGACTCTTTGCGACCCCATGGACTGTAGCCTACCAGGCTCCACTGTCCATGGGATTTTCCAGCAAGAATACTGGAGTGGGTTGCCATTTCCTTCTCCAGGGGATCTTCCCAACCCAGGGATTGAACCCAGGTCTCTTGCATTGCAAGCAGATGCTTTACCATCTGAACCACCAGGGAAGTCTCTTTTTCTTTTCTTTTTTCTCTAGGCGGCTAGTTTTGAACTTTGCCACTATGTATTCATGCTAAAGTTGACGGAAACAGTTAACATACCTCTGAAATGTCAAAGTGGAAGTCTAGGGTTTTTCCAGGTAATTCCTTGGATGCGCTCGTCCACACTCGATGTATTTCTATCTTTGACAGGTCACTGTGTTGGTAGGAAGGCAAAACTAGGCTGGCAGATCGAGAAACCACCAGCTTCAAAATATTCAGAGCTTCTCTCCAGTGAATGCTCTGAAGGAAATGAAACAGTCAATACTTAAAAAATTATTTCATTTAAAAAAACTAACATGCTCCTAGCTACTGAAACTTCTCATGACCTGTCAGAACTCACTGATTTAAAACAGTGCAGGAAATTCTTTGATAAGTAAAAGGCAAATGACATAAAAAAGATAATTTATCTGTAAGAGGAGCTACATTTAGGAAATAAGCAATTAAAAAAGACCAGTTTTGTCCACATTCAATTAAACACAAGTTTAAAATAACAAGGTACCACTTTTGCTAATGAGGTACTTCCTTAATTTGAAAAGCAAAACAAAACACAAAAAAACTCCAACCTTCATTGCAGTTATGCTACTGTTTGCTCACGCCTTCTCAAGATTCTCCCTGCCTCCAGTTTCCGTCCACGCTTCCTGCTTCTCTGGCTCTTTCTGCTCCATTTGCTTCCTGGGCGCCTGACCTCCGCCCTCAGCCCTCTTCTTGTCCATGTCTTCTAATGACCTAACCCTGGAGTCTGGGAACCATTCTTAACTCCCCTCTTCCCTCCCTCCTGAGGATCTGACCCCTACCCCTGCCCACCTCCAATCCTTTTGGCACTGACTCAGCTGAATCCTCCCTCGACTATTTCAGTGGTCTCTTAACCAGTTTCCCCACTTGCAGCCTCTCCTTGGGTCCATCATGATAACCCATTCCAGCTACAGTGATCTTTCCAGAATCTTCAGCTCAAGCCACTTCCCCGCTTAAACATCTTCAAGAGCTCCCCCTGGTGGACAAGGAGGACTCCACACTCTTTGAGCAAGGCCTACATGGGTAATCACCCCTGGAATTCGCCATACCAGCCTCTGCTTTTCCTCATGCTATTCTCTCATCCTGGAATGCCCTTCCTTTCCTTCCTTATCAAACTCCTACTCTTCCTGTAAGTCTCACTGTGTTTCACCATCTTTGTGTCTCTGAGACTCCCAGGCAGACTAAGACACTTCTTCCATGAAAATACTGAACATGGATAACTGACCTGATAAACATTATCAGGACTTGGAATAAAAGCACATGAAGTAAAACACATTCCCTTCATTGTTAAATTCTGCACAAGGGAGGTCGTGGTTTGATATGAAATTAGCTAGCATTCAAGATAAGATCTCAAGTACCAGGGATGATCCACAGGCCTAAGAACAGGTAGTCTAATGAAACAATTTTTTTTTTTTTAACAAGGGGCAAAGATGTGAACTGACCCTCTGTCTCTCGTGAGTGTCAAGTGAGAAAGTGATAATGAACATCTACCACATGGTACAACTGTTATTGGAGCAATGCCACTTGGAGGCAAAAAAAAAGCTTGAAAATCAGTTTTAGCATTTGCAAATTCTGCAAGTAATGTGACTGGTGAAGTGAAGATGGGGGAAAAAATGTTTAAAATTGTCAGGCTTAGTCAATGAGTTTAACCAGAGAAAGCCGAGCATTTGCCCTTGAACTTTGAAACTCACCAAGTACACAGTATGTTTTGTTTGTTGGAGTATTTTCAAGTACAAGTATGCTGATTTCTTAGCCTTAGTTCCTTCAACCCTAAGTGACAATTATCACCTCTGAATTAACCCTTCTCATCTAAAACACCTGGTTTAGAACCAGGCACACACAAGTTGCTTCTTCCTTCTCCCTTGAAATAGAACCCCTCAAACAAGACCCTGCCCCTGCCCCCCAAGCCGGGACATGCTTTCAGTATCTGGCCTTTAAGCTCAGGAGGCAGAGACGTATCCTCTGAAGGCTCAGGAACGCACTGGGGCCTGGTCCTGTCTTTCTCCCCAGGACTCTGCTCAGGGTGGTGCTCAGCCACCGTCTTGGCCACTCTCAGTGTGTTATGGACATCGATAAAGGAACACGCAGCCTGGCACCCATATAACCACGGCCAAGTATGAGCTCTGTGCAAAGCCGGTCTTTCTGGAATGACTGTCTGGAAACATCCTGGTTTAATACTCACTTGCACGTATTTTTCAATGGTCTTCAGAACTTCCACATTGAACTGCTTTACAGGAACGACAGAAAGGTCCATGTAGCTGAGCAGACTGTAGATCACCTGCAGGAGGGGCTGCTGCATGCTGGGGAGGCCCTTCTCCAGCAGCTGTGGGGGCAACGCGCAGGGTGAGTCAGTCTGACACCAGATTTCCACAGAGAAGCACCAAGACTCCTATTACCTTTATGACTGCACATTTCCTTAGAAGGAAAAAGAAAATCCTAACTACTGAAGAGGTGGAGATGTTATCAAAGGCAATGCTGTAGGTCTGATTTATAATATTCAGGGACTTTCCTGGTCGTGCCGTGGTTAAGAGTCTGTGCTTCCAGAGCAGGGGGCACAGGGTGTAATTCCTGCTCAAGAAATTAAGATTCCATAATGCCATGCAGCACAGCCTAATAAATAAATAAAAACTCTTTTAAAAAAGAAAAATGCTTATAAAAATTTTTCAAAGACCTAAAAAAAAATTCACACAATGGAATACAACAAAATAAACCTCAAAAGGAAAGCATCAAACACCACCAGTGATTGAAAATTATAAATGAAAACAAAAGAGATACATTTATAAGTTATCAAATTGATGATAGTACTGGGGAGGATATGGGAGGGGGTAGAAATCATCGGTGGAAATGTTAACTTGGATAATCTAGCAATTAAGATCAAGATAACTAAAAGGGTTCATATCTTTTGAAACAGTAATTACATTTTTAGGAACTTTTCCAAACCTAGAGACAGATACTAAGATTTAAGTATGAGATTTCACTAAGGCATTATTTATAATGGTAAAAAAAAAAAAAGGAAAGAAAAATCCCACACAAAACAAGAAAGCTCTGTAAGCAATTTAAATATCAAACACTAGGGAAATGGATAAATTATGGTAATCTGTATGATGAAATACCATGTATTCAATAGAACGTTTTTAAAGATAGTAAAAGATATTAGCTATATTAAGTGAAATAATAAAGAAGGAATATGTAGTTTCTATATAATAAATGATGCTAACACTTATGTAAATGGGTGTTATACAGAAATAACACAGGAAGGACACCCAACCAAATCTTAATAGTGTTTCTCTCTGGATAATTTTAATTATTTTGGATGATTTTCTTTTTTTTTTTTAACTGTTCTGTACCTTCTGAATTTTCTGCTACGAACACATACTGCTTTTATAGTCATGAAAGAAGTCAATGATATTTTCAAAAAGGAAAGAAAAATAATGAGCAAATTTATGTGACAGACATAATGAAAAAAGTTACCATTCAAAACTAAAAGATAATAGAAATGATGCAAAGAAATGCTGAAATTCCACATCAAAAGTGGCCAAAAGAACTGAACAAATGAGGAAATAATTACACAAATCTATTGTGTGGAAAAATGAGTATCTTAAAAAATGTATGCTTTGTTAGTAAGTTCAGAGCACACAACCACTAAACATAGTTAAGTCCTTAAATAATATTTGAACACACAGAATAATTTTAATAAAATCTTCCTGTCTCTGGCATGTGCTGACAGGTACCAGGGTAGTAAAAAGGAGTTTACGCTTTGGAGGCAGCTATACATCATTTCAAAGGCTGCTCTGACACCTTACACTTGTGGTAGATTACTAAACCCAGCTGATTCTCAGATTCTCTGTTATAATCACTGAGTTGTTGTGAGAATCAGTTGTTTTAAACTGATTCTATACAGCATCTATGATAATATATAGTAAGCGAATACATGATTAGTAAACGAAGTTAAGTATCTTATTATCAGTTTCACATACACATTTTACCCATGGTGGTGATGGTGGTTTAGTCGCTAAGTTGTGTCCGATTCTTGTCACCCCTGGACTGTAGCCTGCCAGGCTCCTCTGTCCACGGGATTTTTCAGGCAAGAATATTGGAGTGGATTGCCATTTCCTTCTCCAGGGGATCATCCCGACCCAGGAATCGAACCCGGGTCTCCTGCATTGCAGGCAGATTCTCTACCGACTAAGTTATGAGGGAAGCCCACTGTTTTACCCATAGAAACTATAATAGATTTTATCCTCAGTTCAGGAACTTACCTCTGCCAGGTAGGTAACCATATTCAAGGTGATGTCAGCATAGGCTTCATGAAGGTACCGGCAGACCACATTGACCCACGTGGCACAGTCCCTCGTGTAGCTGTGTGTTTTATAAAGAGTCATGACGTGTGCAAGATTGGAAAGTTTGGGGTTCTTCTCTTCCAAACAAACCTTTTATGAGAAGAAAGTCAATTAGTGATACAACAGCTTGATGAATAAGGAAGAAACGTTAGCAATTTTGCTCTAAGCCCCAGCAGCCTGGAAAACTGATTGATGCATTTTTGGGGGCAGCCGCAGAATGCTTAGTCATTTAATTTTCACCAATTTTTTTCCCACTTATTTTCACAATAATGAATTTACCACGTGAATCAGCTGCCCAGAAACGTGAATTACTAGTGATATGTTAGTATCTTCATGTTTGTGAAACCTATCACCCTGAGCCTGGTAACCTCTGTCCAACATCAGGTCTTGGATCTGCCTAAGGGTGAAGCCTTAAGGCATACCTGGGCGATTCTCTCAGCTACATCCTTACAGAACTGGTTGGGGTTTTCAAAATGCTGTATCAGCTGGGGCAGAAGACACAAGACATTCAGTGGAAACCCTGGATTAGAGAAGATACAAATGGAGACACATGAATATGGTGCATTTGACCCATTAACAGCAGGAAGGCCTATTATAGATTTTATTCCGAGGAGATGCAAAAGCAGCCTTTTGAAGTAACTTCGATCTAACATAAAATCCATGATAAATGTAGAACCACAATGGCATCCGTTCAAAGCAGGCACTGAAGCAGATTTGCAATTTTCAGGTAAAGTGCTGTCATGCTATCGACTGTTGCAAGTAAGAATGATTGTTGGCATAGATTTTCAAAAGCAGATTAAAATGAACTGAAGCACCAGTTTGAAGTTTTAATCAAAAAAATGTATTTGAAGGAAAACTTGTTTGAAAAGACACAGGCCAATCAATTTAAGTTATCAGAAAGATTCTTTGAAATGATGAGGAGTAGCTTAGTTCTACTGTTATTAAGCTTTGGCTGCTTGGAAAGAATTGTGGGCCACATGCCATGGTATTAAAAATCTGGTTTGCTGATTTAATTCAAAACAACAGGGAACCAAGGGAATTTTCAAGAGGAAAATAAAGGCTCAGAAAAATAAAAGATTTAAGAGTTAAGAAAAAAGAGAAAATGTCTGTATAAGAGCAATGGAATAAACTAGCACTGTTTGCAATGTGATCTGGAAAACAGAAAGAAAAATCTCAGGTATTATTCTTGCCCCTTTTATGCGACTGCCTTAAAAATATCTACAATATACATAGTTGAGACTTATACAGGGCTTCCCTAGTGGCTCAGTGGTGAAGAATCCTCCTGCCAATGCAGGAGACCCAAGTTAGATCCCTGGTCCAAGAAGATGGCACATGCTGCAGAGCAACTAAGCCCATGCACCACAACTACTGAGCCTGTGCTCTAGAGCCTGGTAGCAGCAACTACTGAGCTGACGTGCCGCAACTGCTGAAGCTCACGCACCCTTGAGCCCATGCTCCGCAACAAGAGAAGCCACCACAATGAAGGGTAGCCCCTACTTGCCACGACTGGAGAAAGCCTGCTTTCAGAAAAGACCCAGAACATTAAAAAATAAATTTTAAAAAATTAAAAAAAAAACTTCTATACAAATTTTAAAAGAAAATATAAACTATTCCCAAAGAACCATTTTTAAACACACTCATTAAAAGCACTAAGCCCACATTATTTTATTACACTAAACACGCAGTTCCACCATGACCAGAACTTAAGAGTGTGAGCTTTACCAATGACTTGAGATGAGTCCACCATGGATACTTTGGACACTGGTGTCAGCAAACTGAACAGCTGCAAGGTAAGGTCAGTGGTGGTGAGGGAGGTGAACCCCTTCAACAGCAGCTGCTGCAACCCCGAAAAGTCTGCCCACTTGAGCTGTGCCTGGAGTTTCTCTAGTTTTTCTCGGTTCTCAGCTTTATCGAGTGGCATGTGAGCCAACAGTCTGTTCAACAGCCTCAGGGCCATTAGGTATTCAAACTCAAAATCTGATTCCATCAAAGCCACCGTGACCCAAAAGATTGTGGCCAACAGGTTGGTTGGATGGTTTATGTGTGATGGGTCGGTGAGGCTGTCCTTCAAGGAGGACGAGCTTCTGGTTTTCGAGGAGAGGCCTTGTTGGGTACAGGCCTGAATTCTGTCCAGGGTGGCACTCCGAGGTGGGTCTGAGGACCTGTCGACAACACCGAACTTCTTGGGCACAGAGAAGCTCCTTTGATGCCGGCTGCGTTCTGCGGTTGCTGTGTTGCTGCTAGCTGCCCCAGGGTTCACATTGAGTTGTCCTGTGCTCTTTCTGCTCGCTGTCAGTTTAGTGTTAGAGCTTAAGTCTGGTGATGAAGAGCTGGGTATAAAAATTAAAGAGTTCAATAGGAATCCAGTGCATTTCAGTGAAAGGCTAGTCCTTTTAAGATCCATCAACAAAGTGGGGAAATCATTCCTTGGAAATAATACTTTCTAATCATTTTTTTTCCACACTCTTAAATAAAAAGGAATGTTTCCTTATTCTTAAACATAATGCTGTGAAAAACCAAACTTAACCAGAACAATCCTCACTAACAAAACAACAAAACCAAATACTGACTTTAACTTATTGAAAAGTTAAAGAAATAAGCAGTTGTTTACTAAAGTTTACTGATCATTCATTTAATTTTTGTTTGAATTTAGGTGAGAATAATTATGAAATAAAATGTATCTAATAGGTATAAATGTTAATACTCTACTAACTGACAGATAAAAAGAACAGATACAGAAATATCTAGAAAGAAAAATGTAAATGCTTGTGTTAAAGGACAATTTTTGCACTTATAAAATTTGTGAAAAATGATTTCTAAGTCTATTTCTATCAACATTGTTGCTGAATTTTTACTGATATAGATTAATCTGTGGGTTTATACAAATATATATGATGTTAGTAATTACACTGAAATTACCTATTATAAAAATGTTCACCTTAAAAATGAGACAAGGCCCAACCTGCTATAATGTTACTGATTCAATTTCAAGTAAGATGAGCTTAATTATCCAAACAGAATATGAAACTGTGAATGATTTAAAATAGGCTATTAAACATTGACAGGAACAAAAGGAATTAAAATCTAAAAAAGAAAGATCCTAAGGTAGAAATTTCTTCAAGTAAAATCAACATTTATTTCAAATGTTTTTATGGTGATGGATCAGATAAGTCTTGTATCTATGCATTTAAAAAAGAATGCTTAGTTTGTTTCTATAAAATGTGATAAATAGGGTAATTATATAAAATATGAAAAAATACTCATAGAAATAGGAAATTAAAAAAACTAATATTTGTATTACTTAGAAATAACACATTGTCTAACTTCCTGTGTATATATGTGTCTGTTGTAATTTCCTTTTTTTTTTTTTAAACTGAAGGAAATGTCATGCATGCTTTCTCAGGTCACAGACTTCAAAAAACTAGATTTGTTCTTTAGACTTTGCCCAAAGTCCAGGCTTCTCCGAAATATTCAGTAGTGTATCTGATTTTAAAATACTGTTCAGCTGACGCTCACCGAGATAGTACAGTTAAGAGATCAGTGTTCTTCAAGCAGTCAGACAAGTTGTCCACGGCAGCTTCCAGGGTAAGAAGGGCTTCCATGACATAACCCTGCCAGACACACAAAGACATATTCTGTGCCACTTACAATTACTGCTAGCATCTTAAAGATAAATTTAATGGATACAAACTTTATTCAAATACTGATACCATCTTTGAAAGCTGGACAGTCATGGCTACTTTAATTTACAAAGAAATTACAAGGGCTACTTAGGAAACTCAGATGGCTTAGGAGTTAGCAGGTAATCATGACGATTTCTCTCCCTAGATGTGAGGTTTTCAACAGATCAGTCTCATTCAAAACCCAACGGGGAGGGGTAAGGATACAGTGGGCAAGCATGGCCGCTTGCTGAGGGGGATGGTGGGCATTTGAAATACAGAGTGGCAACATCTGGAAGCCAGAGAAAGATGAGAAGGGCTGTGACTCGAGGCATTTTAAAGTGTGCTTTCAATGGCCAGAGGAGAAAAAGAAGCTGAAGTCTCCAGGTGTACAGCCCTCTGAGATGCAGAACATTTCTGATGGAAAAGAAGGGCTTGGCCTCAGCTACAGAGCTTGTAATGCCCCTGGCTTTCCACCTGTTCAGCTCTCCAGTCTCCGGGTTCCACAGTCCACAGGGTCCTCTTGTGGCATCTACTCTGCCCACTATTTCTTTAGCTTTTCTCAGTTTATGGAAGGCCAGCCATACAGACAGGAGTGGTGCTCTGCACAGACACAATAGCACCCCCCACCCTTCTCTGGGTGAGCAGGCTGCACAACTGCATCTCAGGTTGTTAGTAAAAAGACAAAAACAAGACAAAACACCTCCCCCAGGCCCCACCAAACAAAATCAACAACAACAAAAAAGAGTCGCCAAAGGATTTTGGTTATTGACTCAATAAAAGCGTCCACTGAATTTCTAGAACAACACCCCCTCTGGAGAGATAGTTGTAAAAACAAAAGTCAACCTCTAGAATTTTTAAATAAATTATACACGTCTGAACAGCTGGGATAACCGGCAGGAGGAAGAAAGTTCAAGGAAAGTCATTAACTCCTCATCTCTGCACTGAGAGAAGGGTGAATGCCCCCGCTTTCCTTCTGTACCTGAATCTCATCTCCGTGCTCGCCAATCACCTCCACCAGCCTGGAGAGGAGGTCCGACAAGGCGTGTGCTGACAGAGGTTGTTTGAGGGCCCGGAATATCTGGAAGGACCGGCCGGCATAGTGCCGGGAAGAGCTGGCGAGGGCCGTCTGCAGCGCCACTTCACTCAGGTGCTGCTCCAGGTGGAAACCTAGAGCACAGGGGCGGGAGCAGGTCAGCGCTCAGCGGCTAACCGAGGCCACCAGTCATCTGTGCGCTTACAGGCTGACTGCACAGCGCCCCCTCCTGGTAGTACTTATTTAAAAATGAACCCTGTGATTGGGATTGACAGACATACACTGCTATGCATAAAAACAGATAGCTAACGATTGTGTGTTAGGTTGCTTCAGTCGTGTCCAACTCTTTTGCGACACCATGGACTGTAGTCCACCAGGCTCCTCTGTCCATGGGATTGTCCAGGCAAGAATACTGGAGTGGGTTGCCATTTCCTTCTCCAGGGATCTTTTCGACCTGGGTATCCAACTGGCATCTCTTACGTCTCCTGCATTGGCAGGCAGGTTCTTTACCACTAGCACCATCTGGGAATTCCTATAACTAATGAGAACTGGCTGTATAGTGCAGGGAACTCTACTTAGTGGTCAGTGGTGACCTGAATGGGAAGGAAATCCAAAAGAGAGGGGATGTGTGTATATATAAATAAGGCTGGTTCACTTCGCTATACAGTAGAAACGTTCACCTTAACACAACATTGTAGAGCAACTATACGTCAATAAAATAAAAAATTAAAACCAAATGTGAATCAATCTTAAAGGAGCACAGTGGAATAAAAAGTTTGGTGCAAGCTTTGTGGAGTAGAAAGCTTTGGAGCAATATGGTCCTGATTTTAAATCAGAGATTTGGGATGCTGGGAAAGAAATTTATTCTCTGTGAGCCTGTTCCCTTGTCTTTACCTTGTGAATCAGAGCATCCACCTCAAAGAGTGGTTGTGAAAATCAACTTAAAAAGGGCTTAGAATGGTGTCTGACACATCACTGGTGCTTACAAATGTATTATTAGTTAGTGCGCTGCTACTGTTTGGCATCATTCTTCTGCACTTTTCACATAGAGTATGTTCACTCCTTTGTCACACGAGAATGTTAGACAAAAGTCTTGTGAATGAAGAGCAAAGTGATGAGTGGATCTGACCAGCCAGGTGGCACTAGTGGTAAAGAACCCTCCTCCCAATGCAGGAGACGTAAGAGACATGGGTTTGATCCCTGGGCCGGGAAGATCCCCTGGAGGAGGGCATGGCAACCCACTCCAGTATTCTTGCCTGGAGAATCCCATGGACAGAGGAGCCTGGCAGGCTATAGTCCATAGGGTCGCATTGAGTCAGACATAACTGAAACGACTGAGCACGTATGCACGCAAGCACAACCAAAGCCTGGGCCAAACTCCCTATTCTTCAGAATCGTCCATAAACAAGCAGATGTGGAGGTGCAGGCACTGCAAAGAAGGCAGGGATTGGTTCAACTTTCACCTCTTGAGTGTTTGTTCTTCCAACAGCATGAAGGTAATCTCAGCCCTCAGAAAACCATCTGACCATAATAAAATGAAAACGTTAGGGAAAATCCATGGCTGAATTCTGGGCCATTAAATCCTCCATTTGTTGCACCTCTTTTATGTGCAGAAAAATCAGGCTATGCAAGTCAGTGGACCTGATAAAAACAGCGATTTGTGCTGTCTCCATGATGGAGAGGCTCTGGGGGCACATCTGATGGTTCCGTGAATGTGGACCAGGAGGGAAAATTCAGTGTTACTGTTCCTGGTGCTGCTGCCTGGCTGGCTGAACTCTGGGACACGTAGTACACCAAATAAGACAACGCTTCTGCGGCGTCAACCAAGCATCCTGGAAAACAGACTTAGACACGTTCAGGGTAGGAAACGCAGGATTTAACCATTATAGGTAGTTCACAACCTATGAATGGATATTTCAAAATAGTTTTTTACATCTTTGTTTTGCTTTTCAAAACATATTTTTCTATTTAAGCCATTTTATATGTGGAGGTTAGGTTCCATGGCGATGAATAAAAACTTATTTAAATCACACTGTTGGAGGGACTCCCCTGGTTGTCCAGTGGTTAAGACTCTGCACTTACACTGCCTGGGAGTGTGGGTTCAATTCCTGGTCAGGGACCTACGATCTCACATGCCACACAGTGTGGCCAAAATAATCTAAAAAAAATGAAAAAATAAATCATACTGTTGGAAGTATTCTAGTAGATTGCTGACCCTCAACCCCTTAAGATGATGTTCTTTGGGAAAAGCTACTTAATGAGTGGCCAAGAAAAGAAAGGGGCTTTCTAGGTGGCTCAGGGGTAAAGAACCCAACAGACAATGCAGGAGATTTGGGTTCGATCCCTGGTTAGAGAAGATCCCCTGGAGGAGGAAATGGCAACCCGTTCCAGTATCCTTGCCTGCAGAATCCCATGGACAGAGGAACCTGGCAGGCTACAGTCCACGGGGCCACAAAGAGTCGAACACAACTGAGCGACTAAACAACGACAACGGAGAAAAGAAAAAGGTTTCCTCTTCCCCCTGTCACACAACAAACCCCATTTCTATCCTCCTCACAGTCAGATGTGGCCCTGGGCTTGAGTTCTGGCCGGTGGGACACAGCGAGACGCACTGGATGCCACGCCTGAGGCTGGCAGGGAATCTCCCGCGGGGTAACCCTCCACGCACTCTGTTCCTCCACCTGCCCCTGGACACAGAGGTTGAATAGAGACCTCCGAGCCTAGCGGGCGGCAGAGACACAGAGCAGGGGGCGGGGCCCCTGAAGCACCAGTGGAAAGCTGCTCCCGAACGTCCACACTGAACTGCTCTGAGATCCAGAAACAGCCTCTTGTGTTAAGGTCTCTGAGCTTTGGGCTTATTTATGACAGCAGCTATGCTACCCTGACTAATATGAATACAAGTGTTTCCAGGAACACTTATTGTGCTTTATTGGAAGCAGGCAGAAAGCAGCCATGTTCAAGAAAATTGTAGTGAGTAAAAATATCTTAAGAAAGATGTGAAAAGACACAGAATATTCTAAGTGAAAGTGAAGTCGCTCAGTCGTGTCCAACTCTCTGCAACCCCATGCATTGTACCCTACCAGGCTCCTCTGTCCATGGGATTTTCCAGGCAAGAGTACTGGAGTGGGTTGCCACTGCCTTCTCCAGGGGATCTTCCCGACCCAGGGATTGAACCCGGGCCTCCCACATTGTGGGCAGATGCTTTACTGTCTGAGCCACCAGGGAAGACCAGAATGTTCTAAGCAGCCTGAGACATGCTCTGAGAGTATGTTATAGGTGGCATTCATACTTTTTCTCATTTTTAGTATCTTTATGCCATCAAGCAGAGAAGGAAATGGCAACCCACTCCAGTATTCTTGCCTGGAGAATCCCAGGGACAGAGGAGCCTGGTGGGCTGCTGTCTATTGGGTCGCACAGAGTCGGACACGACTGAAGCGACTTAGCAGCAGCAGCAGAAGCAGCATACCATCAAGAGTTTTACACAAATGAAGAGTTTACATGCATCACAAAATTTCTCCTTCAAGGCTATTGAAATGACTTTTAAGTGGAGGAAATACCAATAAAAACAGTCTTAATACTTCAAAGAAATTCCAAAGGGGAAACTCAAAACAAGAAATGGCAATTCCATTCTGGGAACAACTTTCCCATTTCAGTTTAACAGTATTTTTTGTTTCTTAGCATGTATCCTCTGATAGTGAAAAGATATGTGGCTTATCTGGAATGTTTCAAACTGTAAAATGTGCTAATTATCAGAGCAGCCAGAAGAGCCAGTGAGACATATTTACTATGGCCAGCCTGCTGAGTGAGAAAAGGCAGAGATAGCTGTTTACCAGGCTGAGGAACCACTTCACACACATATCAGCCCTGGCCAAGCTGATCCGAATGGAATCCAGCTAAGGGCTTAAATACTATGAGGCTACTAGTGCCTAAATCAGCATCAGACCATGCTCAGAATATGGAGTGGTCACTGGCACAGGACTTGTCAGCAAATACTTTTAAAGCCAAAAAAATTTTCTTGAAAAATTATTCTTATTAAAAAAAAAACCCAGTTTGCGATACGGACCATTTTCTCCCAGTTGAGTCTGATGACAGCGAATAAAATTTCTCTCTCATGACCTTCTTTAAATAAAATTAATACAGGCATGGTTTTGTTGTAGTGAGGGAAATGAAGCAGAGACCAGAGACACTGGGGAAATCATTTGACAGAGCATCATGCAACTACATGTGACACGAACTATCATTAAGTTAGGCGCACCTGAAAAAACTTCAGTACCCCCTGTGAATATTCCTTGGCTATTGCTGCCAAATGGAGGATTTTACACACACACACACACACACACACACACAAATACATACACAGTGTGTATGTATGGGGAGAATGAGCTCCGTTACAGAAAAATGCTGAAGGTGGGCTTTGTAGAAATAGGATGAAGTACCTGATTTGGAATCTCTGAACACGGATACAACATGACGTAGAAAATTGGTGAGTTGTTCAGCACTCTTTGAATTCTGATTTTTGGGTGTGATGTCCTCGTGGCACCAAAGCGGACCAAATGCCCTTCAACAAAACACACAAACTGTCAAAAATGTAACTATCATTTTGCACAGCCATATACACAGTTCTAACTCCAAAGGGGCAACATACATTTTTTTTAAAAAATTACTTTTTAATTTGGTGGAAAATTTCAGTCTTATATAGCTTAAGAGTACACTCAAAAGAGATCTACTTAACTGATGGATACATACTTTTTCATATGTTTTGCTCACAAAATTAAAACTTTTCAATTCACCAGGACAGTGTTCATTCAGCACATAACAGGTTCTTTGTCTTAAATGAAATGATGTAACATGTCAAATAAAACACAGATTCAGACACAGACTCCCTTTATACATTTTAGAATGCGCAGGGATAACATTCTATCAGGATCACATCGTTAGGTTAAGTTGCTGAACACTAGGACAAACTGAAGATACAGCCTCTGCTGTCTGTTCGGTTTCCTTTGTGGTGAAAGCGGGATGGACCCACGTGTGAGGATTTAGAGAATACCATTCCCATCACTGACACGGGTGAGTAGTGAGAAAACCTTTCTTCTCCACAAACCAGTCAGGTCTCTGAGACACCGTGTAAGGAGGTAGCACCAGCCCCTACCTGAACTTTCTGTATGTTAAATTCTATATTGAACTGAGATAAGAGAAGCAGAAGATATTAAGAAGAGGTGGCAACAATACACAGAAGAACTGTACAAAAAAGATCTTCATGACCCAGATAATCACAATGGTGTGATCACTCAGCTAGAGCCAGACATCCTGGAATGCGAAGTCAAGTGGGCCTTAGGAAGCAAAACTATGACCAAAGCTAGTGGAGGTGATGGAATTCCTTTTGAGCTATTTCAAATCCTGAAAGATGATGCTGTGAAAGTGCTGCACTCAATATGCCAGCAAATTTGGGAAACTCAGCAGTGGCCACAGGACTGGAAAAGGTCAGTTTTCATTCCAATCCCAAAGAAAGGCAATGCCAAAGAATGCTCAAACTACCACACAATTGCACTCATCTCACACGCTAGCAAAGTAATGCCCCAAATTCTCCAAGCCAGGCTTCAGCAATACGTGAACCGTGAACTTCCAGATGTTCAAGCTGGCTTTACAAAAGGCAGAGGAGCCAGCGATCAAATTGCCAACATCCGCTGGATCATGGAAAAAGCAAGAGAGTTCCAGAAAAACATCTATTTCTGCTTTATTGACTATGCCAAAGCCTTTGACTCTGTAGATCACAATAAACTGTGGAAAATTCTGAAGGAGACAGGAATACCAGACCACTTGACCTGCCTCTTGAGAAACCTGTATGCAGGTCAGGAAGCAACAGTTACAACTGGACATGGAACAACAGACTGGTTCCAAAAAGGAAAAGGAGTACGTCAAGGCTGTATATATTGTTACTCTGTTTATTTAACTTATATGCAGAGTACATCGTGAGAAATGCTGGGCTGGAGGAAGCACAAGCTGGAATCAAGATTGCCGGGAGAAATATCAATAACCTCAGATATGCAGGTTATATGACACCACCCTTATGGCAGAAAGTGAAGAGGAACTCAAAAGCCTCTTGATGAAAGTGAAAGAGGAGAGTGAAAAAGTTTACTTAACGCTCAACATTCAGAAAACAAAGATCATGGCATCTGGTCCCATCACTTCATGGCAAATAGATGGGGAAACAGTGGCTGACTATTTTTCTGGGCTCCAAAATCACTGCAGATGGTGACTGCAGCCATGAAATTAAAAGACGCTTACTCCTTGGAAGGAAAGTTATGACTAACCTAGACAGCATATTAAGAAGCAGAGACATTACTTTGTCCACAAAGGTCCGTCTAGTCAAGGCTATGGTTTTTCCAGTGGTCATGTACGAATGTGAGAGTTGGACTGTGACGAAAGCTGAGCGCCGAAGAATTGATGCTTTTAAACTGTGGTGTTGGAGAAGACTCTTGAGAGTCCCTTGGACTGCAAGGAGATCCAACCAGTCTATCCTAAAGGAAATCAGTCCTGAATATTTATTGGAAGGACTGATGTTGAAGCTGAAACTCCCAATACTTTGGCCACATGATGCGAAGAGCTGACTCACTGGAAAAGACCCTGAAGCTGGTAAAGATTGAGGGTAGGAGGAGAAGGGGACGACAGAGGATGAGAAGGTTGGATGGCATCACCAACTCAATGGACATGGGTTTGGGTAGACTCTGGCAGTTGGTGATGAACAGGGAGGCTTGGTGTGCTGCGGTTCATGGGGTCGCAAAGAGTCGGACATGACTGAGCGACTGAACTGAACTATGAGAACTGAACGGAAAGCTAAAACATTCCTTGAAAGAACCATAAAATCAGAAAAACATGGGATCACTCACAGTTTTCTTGACTTTGATCTATTATTAGTTGGATTCCTTTCCCATCATGCATCCGATTGTTTCTGCTTCCTGAATTCCATTTATAAGTGACCCTTTGGACTAGAGGAGCAGATAGGGCCCCCTGCTCTGCAGGTGCTACTGGTTTGACCATGGCTAATACTTTGGGTTTCCAGAGCGATGTTCTCTGCCAAGTCTTGGAACTCCCAGAGGTTGGTAGCTCTAATAGACAGTGAAAGTCATGCTTGCCTCCTGCCCGCATCTGCTACCTGCTCATTAGGCAGGAAATCTTCCTGCTCCTCCACTGTGACATTAGGGGGGTTGTAAACAGTGCCTACTAGGGTCTGCCACATACACGGATGCCAGCAGATGCAATTCAGCAGAGAGGAGACTTCATTAGAATTTTCATCTGCGGTTTTAAAGTGATGGCACTCTTCCAAAAGACCGACCCCAAAACAGCAGCCCATCTCCTGACCCCTCCCTTACCTGGTCGTCAGAAACTCAATGAGCTTGTTTGCCTTCTCATCTGAGTCGGCAGCCGCGTCCGCATCTTCTACCTCCTGGGTCATCTGTGGGAGGTTCCCACTGCTGCCTCCCAGACTGATGCTGGATGAAGTGGAGCTGGAGCTGAGCCCTGAGTCTGGCACCGGGGACGACTGGTCCTCTCTCAGGAAGTCGAAGCCACCTGGTGGGAGACAAGGTCCAGGTGGAAAGTTCAGGCTATGCACTGAATGAGGTCGGGAGGTGCGCATCAGGAAGTGTGAAGTTATTTAAATTTTTCAGAAAAAAAAAAACACCACTTGATTTTTGGCTATGGCTCTGATTAAACGAGACTGGAGCTCTTTCTTTGCTTGTGGAATAGCTGCACTGCCGTGTAAACCAGTGTGATTTGGTAGTAGATGGTGCTCTGCTATTTTCTACTTTGCGGTCTTTTTTTCCCTTTTCTCCCCCAAGATACCACCTTTTATTTATCAGACTGGTAAAGACGAAAAAGTTTAGTAACAGTCAGTGTGCAATCAGTTCAGTTCAGTTCAGTCGCTCAGTCGTGTCCGACTCTCCGCGACCCCATGAATCACAGCACGCCAGGCCTCCCTGTCCATCACCAACTCCCGGAGTACACTCAAACTCATGTCCACAGAGTCAGTGATGCCATCCAGCCATCTCATTCTCTGTCGTCCCCTTCTCCTCCCGCCCCCAACCTTTCCCAGCATCAGTCTTTTCCAGTGAGTCAACTCGTCGCATGAGGTGGCCAAAGTATTGCAGTTTCAGCTTTAGCATCAGTCCCTCCAATGAACATCCAGGATTGATCTCCTTTAGAATGGACTGGTTGGATCTCCTTGCAGTATAAGGGACTCTCAAGAGTCTTCTCCAACACCACAGTTCAAAAGCATCGATTCTTCGGCGATCAGCTTTCTTCACAGTCCAACTCTCACATCCATACATGACCACGGGAAAAACCATTGCCTTGACTAGACGGACCTTGGTTGGCAAAGTAATGTCTCTGCTTTTTAATATACTATCAAGGTTGGTCATAACTTTCCTTCCAAGGAGCAAGCGTCTTTTAATTTCATGGCTGCAATCAGCATCTGCAGTGATTCTGGAGCCCAAAAAAACAAAGTCTGACACTGTTTCCACTGTTTCCCCATCTATTTCCCATGAAGTGATGGGACCAGATGCCATGATCTTTGTTTTCTGAATGTTGAGCTTCAAGCCAACCTTTTCACTCTCCTCTTTCACTTTCATCAAGAGGCCTTTGAGTTCCTCTTCACTTTCTGCCATAAGGGTGGTATCATCTGCATATCTGAGGTTATTGATATTTCTCCCGGCAATCTTGATTCCAGCTTGTGCTTCTTCCAGCCCAGCGTTCCTCATGATGTACTCTGCATAGAAGTTAAATAAGCAAGGTGACAATATACAACCTTGACGTACACCTTTTCCTATTTGGAACCAGTCTGTTGTTCCATGTCCAGTTGTAACTGTTGCTTCCTGACCTGCATACAGGTTTCTCAAGAGGCAGGTCAGGTGGTCTGGGATTCCCATCTCTTTCAGAATGTTCAATACACACTCTTAAATACTGCGTGTTTAAATTAGTGCAACAATCTTGGAGAACAATTTGCAATATCAATAAAAAAATTAAAGACATCTATCTTTTGTTCGACCCAATAACTACAAACTAAGAAATGTATCCTGGAGATACACTGATTAAAAGTACATCAAGGTATCCGAGCCTAGGGGCTCATGGAGGCATTTTGCATATTGGCCAAGAAGCAAAGCAGACACCAAGCAGAACAATTTCTCCAGGTATGGATAAGAAACATGAGTTAAGACGTGTTGTTCAATGGACACTATGCAGGACATAAAAAGAATGGCATGGAACCATTTGTGCTAAGATACAAAGATCTTCAAAATACCAAGTCTTCTGATTAAGCTCACTTAATCAGTCTTTTTCTAACAGACTTACCAAATCATTTGATGCTCTGGTGTTTTAAGTGATGCTTTCTGCAAAAGAAGTGAGTGCCTGTGTCTGTGTGTGCATACCTTCACACACCCACTGACTGACGAACAGCTCTGTTACACATTTGTACCTAACTGTGCTGTAGGTAAATTATTCTTGGGTAACGACTGAGCAACTGAACTGAACTGAATAGGTGATTTAACTACATGACATGATACGATTTTTGAGGATAACAGCGATAAGTAGGTTATACACAATGTTTTGCATACATGTGCCCAGAACTCTGAATGTGTACATTAATTTAATGTAACTCTGTCTCAAGGTGCACAGGGAGATGTCTGGCACCTTGGTGACGCCTGGTCTCAAAATGCTGGAGGTGGTCACTGTTCTGCACATTCTCCTCCATGGGTGTTCCAGACTCATGCTCTCTCGGTCAACGGATATTAATTTTTTTGATAACATATTTAATGACGATAGCAATCACAGTAATAATTTTAAAAGTATATTTGGAAATATTTACTAAGGAAGAAGGATTTAACATCAAGTAAAATAGTGCATGTTTATTGTGCATAATGGTGCATATTTTATCCCTTAGAAAGCTAAGGCAAGGGTAAAAGACATTGATGTGGGCTCCAGGGACACCCCCCCAGGTACCCTCAGACTTGTGACTCTGTCTCAGCCTCTCTGCTCCTCCTCCTTGTGTTACCTGTGTAGAGATACTCGGGCTGATAAGCTGGCTGAACTGTTAGAGTCTTGGCTTCGCCCATCTCTCGCGTCTGCAGGAGCACAGAAGCAATGGCATGGAAATTGCTGTTGCAAGAGAGGGCAATCAGGAGGTGAAGAAGCAATTTTTTGCTGTGTTCAAAGACTTCGGGCCGGTAATGGTCCAAACCTGGAACAAAACGATGCAATCTCTTACTATAAACAAACCTTCAGCTCATCTAGATTCTAGGGATGGCAAAGATTCCAAGATGCCCGGGAGGAACACGTCAGAGGAATGCTTAGTTTCCTTTGTTAGTTTGTTACCGACATAAAGAAATCAGGCTTAGGAAAAATCAAATGTTTTCTTCCTTAAAAAATGTTCTTATGAAATGCTGACAGATGGACTTTTCTTGACCTCTCTGTAGCATCTGACATGTTTAGCATTCCTCTTTCCTGAGATGTTCTCTTCCCTGTTACTAAAGGTTGCTAACTTTCTCTCTCTCTCTGAGTCTCCCTGCCTGGCTGATTCCTCTTTCCAATTTTTTTTTTTTTGCTCTGCAATTTGGGTATTTTAAAATCTCAGTGCTTAGCCGACCCTGTTCTATATTCTTTCTCTCTATGCACCGACTGTGTCTTGAGGCTTTAAATTTATCATGCAGAACCGAAGCCCCTAAAAGAAGTCCAGCTTGTTCTGAGTATCTCTATAGAAGTACCATGGATGAGGTACCATTCTATATTATGGTGCCAGGACAATTTTACACGATGACTGATCAACTGGAATTTTAGAGATGTCACAGAAAGGACAGTGAAAAACGGAAGATATTAGGTATTTCAGAAAAGCAGGATAGCCACGTAAGAGGACAGCTCCCTGGGATGACTTGTGTCGGTTTCGGACTCTAGTGGGCAGAATTCCTCTGGGCCCCAGGCTTACCTAAGAAGACGGCATGGAGCAGCAGCGGGAGGTGAAGAGCCCAGTCCTCTCTGACACTGTGGTCCACCACCATCTCAGTCATAAAGATGGCAGCGACATTGCACCTAATCAATGAAAATGATGACGTCAACGCCATGTCCGAAGACGGAGACAGACACCATCACGTCCAACTCCTCAGCCCTGAAGTGTCAGGTGAGACCCTGATTCCAGGGGAATGGGGTGTAACTTCGGATACAACACAGAGCGTCATGAGGAGAAGAAACTTCACTTGAGCTACTTCACATAATGGGGACTCCACAAGTCACTTGAAAATAAGGGCTGAGGGATGAAGAGACTCGGAAGACGAGGGTTCTTTCTTTTAGCTGCTCACAGTCGAAAAGGTGTAACAGAATGAATGAACCGAGGGCACATCAAGGAAAACTTCAAAGGGCTGCAAGGCAGCTTTGCACATTGGTTAACGTTCGACCAGAGTCAGTCAGTATGCTCAGGGCTGCAGTTCAAGTCGCTTGTGTTCCCTCTGGTTTCAAATATCATTTCAACTGATGGGACCTGGAACAGGGTTCTCTTTTCATAGGAAGAAAAATCCAGTCGGAGCTAAGCGACCACTCCCCTCTATCTGCGCGTGCTACTCACCTGTGGAGTGGCCCCCGGGGGGTGACGGTCTCTGGAAGGTAGTCCACCAGGGGGGCCCAGCACCCTCCTGTGCAAGGCATGGGTAGGGGCTGCGGCTGTTTGGTCTCTGTGATGGTCAGGAGCCAGCCGGCGTAGGGGGAAATTGGGTCATCTGTAGTGTGAGAAAGACAAATGTGCTTCATTTGCAGGGAGAGAAGCTGCTTGTTTTCCCAACTTGCCTTTTTAGAGAGCAACTTACAAATCTGTGCTTGTAAAAATAACTTCCTAACCATTCCATTTGGTGAGTATGAAATTATATGATCTAACCATTCCATTTGGTGAGTATGAAATTATATGATCAAATGGGCTGGAATTACTTAAGTTTCTTTCATTCCTTTATTTCTTGGATATCTAATTTATAGTTATTCACTATAGAGCGACTGAAAACGTAGATACACAAGAAGAAAAACCCTATATCATCTGAATTCCCATCACTGTGACAACTCACTCCTTCTCTTGTCTCCTTCATCTCAGTAAAATGTGATTTCTTATTTTCAGTTCACTCAGGACGGGAGCCTGGGAATCCTCCCTGAGTTCTCACTTATATATATATATATATTTTAATTTATTTTTTAATTGAAGGATAATTGCTTTACAGAATTATGTTGGCTTCTGCCAAACATCAACATGAATCAGCCATAGTTGCTTATATTTCTAATAACCATGATGACGGTGGTAGTGACAGTAATAATAAAAATAATAACGTCAGAACTAACAGAGAGACAGCTTGGACTTCCCTGGTGGCTCAGTGATAAAGAATCTGCCTGCCAATGCAGGAGATGTGGGTTTGATCCCTGGGTTGGGAAGACCCTCTGGAGAAGGAACGGCAGCCCACTCCGGTATCCTTTCCTGGAGAATCCCATGGATAGAGGGGCCTGGTGGGCTACAGTCCACGGCGTTGCCCAAGAGTCAGACATGACTGAGCAACTAACAACAGAGAGGGCTCACTTCATGTCAGGCAATGGCCTATATATTTCATGTATTAATAACCCAATATAACCCAACGATAGGTACCTCTTATCCCAATTTTGTGGAGGGGACGCTGAGGTTAAGTAACTTGCCACCAGCCGCACGTTCAGCAAGCTCTCCCTCAAAACAAACCCAAGAGATGACCACTTCTCACCATCTCTGTCACTGCCATCCTGGGCTGAGCCCTCACCGTCTCGCACCGGAGGCAGAGCCTCCTACCGCCTCCCTGCCTCCACGCTTAACCCTCTGCAGTCTGTTCTCAGCAGAGCAGCCAGAGTCATCCTCCTTTTATTAAGATGTGTGTGTGTAGATTACTTTTAAGGTCTTTATTGAATTTGTTACAATATCACTTCTGTTTTATGTTTCGGGTTTTTTTTTTTGGCCTGGAGGCATGTGGGATCTTAGCTCCCCAATCAGGGACTGAACGCACACCCCGTGTACTGGAAAGCAAAGAATTAACCACTAGACCACCAGGGAAGTCCTCAGAGCCATCCTTTGAAAACAGAAGTCCATTCAGAGTCCCCTTCTCTGTGTACCACTGGCCAGCGGCTCCCCTTTACACACAAAATGAAATCTAGCATTCAATTCACACCAGGGCCTACAAGGCCTGACAAGACCTCCCTCCTGTTTCTTGGCTTATCTCCTATTTCTGTGCCCTCTGCTCACTGCACCCTAAACACCTTGCCTTTCTTTGCTGTTCTGTGACAATGCCAGATGCTGTCCACCAACTTTATAGACTAGGTCTGAATCTGTTTGCCTGTCCACTTTATCCAAGGTGGTATGATTTTTTTAAATTAAAAAATACTATAAAGAGGCTGCACCTTTCTTTTTAGATAAACCCAGACTAGGAAGTACTGGGCCATGAGGTCTCTCCTGATCCCTTCTCATTCTTCTTAGCCCTGCTCATATCCTCAGGAATTCAGGGAGAAAATAACTATCCCTGACATATATCATACAGCTGGTCATAAGGTTTGGAACTGAGCCTGCAAATCTTTGCTTCTCTCATGGCATAGACTGTACCCATCACTGGGTAGCTGGAACCAAAAATGCATTAGGCAGGATCCAGTAACCAAAGTTCTGAGGGTACTTGTGCCCTACTGGATGGACAGCTTCGTCTGGGATAGCTGAAGTCAATTCTGTTACTTGACAACTAGAAAAGGGTCTTAGCTTCTATTTTATGGACTTTCTATGATGAGGATCTGTTTGAGTAGCTTGATTTCCATTTTTCTTTGACTTGAGAAATTTAAGATTTGAGCTCTCAGCAACCCAGCTACTTACTCTGAACTTTAATTTCCCTGGTTAATATCAGTAATCACGTGAAGACTATTACTGACACATGACTCAATCAAATTCAAGTACTGTACCCAGTAAGATGCTGTTTATGCTGGTATGACAAATTTATAAACATTTCTGGGTAAAACAGAGGCCATGATGATAATACTAGACTACTCTTCCTGCCTTTTCATTCTGCCTTTTTTCCCCTTCATAAACACTTCTATTATTTTTTCTCTTTATCCTGAAAGCCAATGATCTGAGTTTATATAATGACATAGTCGCTCATTTTGTTATAATTACCCTCTGAAAGTCACTATTTTAAAATATATAAGGAATGTAAAGTTTCAATACCAAAGCGCTCTGAAGATGTATTTTCAAATTGATTATTACTTTGTTACAGTGTTTTTTACCGAATTCTGTGTCCTGCGCCCAGAACAAAGAGATGCACTTTGATGGAATCAACTGGTCGAAGTGCAACAATATTCCTAATGTAAAATCCAGTCATAGAATGTTATGCTTCATTATAGCATGCCTGTCACATTCTGGGGAAGTCAGGATTTGACTGCCTAATATTTCCATGACTCAATTTTTCTGTCCTCAAATTCTGTGTTACCAAATTCTGTGTTACTCCTTGTACAGCAAGGAGACTGTTCTTGAACCAACAACTCCATCCCTTGGGTACTGCTCTCCTCATCTGTAAAATCTGGTCCTGCCTAGAACTAATGGTCTGTGCTCTTGAAATGCAACTGTTTGGTGTCTGGAAGGCCAAGTACCCTGATTGGCATAGAAATGAGGGAAAAGGCATAAGCTTCCCCCCGCCCCAACTTCATACTGACTGTTCTAGAAAAAGGTTTTATAGGGACACGGTTAAAACTGGGACTTCCCAGGTGACCCTAGTGGTAAAGATCTTGCCTGCCAATGCAGAAGACGCAAGAGGTGTGCGTTCAATCCCTGGGTCAGGAAGATCCCTTGGAGGAGGGGATGGCGACCCACTCCAATATTCTTGCCTGGGAAATCCCATGGACAGAGGAGCTTGGCGGGCTACAGTCCATGGGGGTCACAAAGAGCCAGACATGACTGAGCACATGAGCACAGTTAAAACTTAACCTGAGTAGGGCAATACTACATTGATTTTAGACATTCCTTCCACTGATATTCTGAATGGTGCAGAACTGCCTATCTGTGCATTAAGAAGTCAAACTGAAATGTCGTGTCATTAGAACTACTGGGTTGGCCAAAAAGCTTATTCGGGATTTTCATGACATTGTACTGAAAAACCTGAACAAACTTTTTGGCCAACCTAAAACACTTACCTCTTACCATACTCTGCACATTTCCCACAAGAACAAAATAATTCAAAACAACTAGTACAAAAGCTCCGTGCGCCAACTAACAAAATGGACCTAACTCATGAGATATCATATTATGATTTCCACCCAAACAAGTAAGTTCCAGAAGATAGTTTACCAATTTCCTTACACAGCTAATATGTCACTGGGAATGTTCTCTGCTTCCAGAATTCCTGTAACTTGTGAACAAGTAACTGCGACCACTCCCTGACCAATAACTGTACAACCTGTCCAAGGCTTAAACAAAATCAATGAATGCATTGGTCTTTCCAGTTTTTCCAGCTTCCCAAGGTACACTGTGATTCCTGGGACAATCGTAGCTCCTAGTCTGGCAAGGTTTTCACTCAGTCCCTGAGAAATTAAATGTGAAAACAGATCTATCCTGGGTGAGCTGATTCACAAAGCTTAAAGGTTAAATCTACTCCCAAGACAGGCAGGAGAACTGAATGGAAACCCTTGTTTTCTAAAGAGACAATCTTGTACTAGCCTTTTGCCAAATGCATTACCCAGGAAAAGGGCCAAGAAGACAAAAATATGGTTTTAGGTAGTAGCTCAAAGTTTTCCTAATTCTAATTCATCTACTGTTTGGTTTGTTTTTACTTTGAAGAGACTGACTCTCTGCACCGTTGGATTAAATGGTTAATTATTTGTGGGCCTCTTTTTACTGATCAGAACAAGAATAATCAAAATACTCATTTTCCAGTCACTAACCATTTGCCCTCCATCTGAAACCCCTCAGGCTGTTAGTGCTTACTTTTATCCTCATCGTATGAGCCTCCTGAGCTGTTGCTGTATCTTGACTCCAGACGCGTATGGGCTCTGATGACGTTACTAAACCTGCCAATATAAGAACAGCCATCCTGAGATACTGACACACGTGTGCTGTGTGCTGAGACACAAAAATACTATTATTCAGTGGTTGATGATGCTTCTCCTAAAAGAATACTGTAAAGAGTGTACCCAACACATCCCTTTGTACTCAAGCAGGTCAGTGGTCATTCCTGCTCAGGAGCACAAGTTCAAACCTTGAAAAGAAAAACATTTTAAGACTAATATGTGTGACTCCCTAGAAAATTATAACATCTGCTTGGAAAGAAGACGGTCATGATACTGAATAACACGAATCCTTGATTTACATGGTAACCTGGCACATGGTAGAAATAATGGCTGAAAGATTGAATAAGTGAAATAAGACAGACCCAGAAATATACAAAAATAGTTTCATAACAAATTTTGAATTTTACGCGCTTTAATGTTTTCCTTAAAAGGTTTCTAGGAAAAGGTACTAGTGGAGGTGTAATACAACCAGAGGGCCTTTTTCTGTCTAGTCTTTCTGTGGCTTAAGAAGTAATCAAAAACAAACAAAAAAAGAGGTTGAAGGATAACTTTAAAAAGAGTATTTATTTATTTGGCTGCATCCAGTCTTAGCTCTTTCACTGCAGCACTTGGACTCTTTAGTTGTAGCACAAGGAGGGTCTGGAGCACGTGGGCTCAGTGGTTGCAGGACACGGGCTTAGTTGTTCCACAGCATGTGGATCTTAGTTCACTGACCAGGGACTGAACCCACGTCTCCTGCACTGCAAGGCAATTCTTAACCACTGGACCACCAGGGAAGTCCCTGAAATATAACAACTTCACGTGCATTATCTCGTTGAATCTCACTCACTCATCTTTAAGACACACACCATTTACTCTGCCAGTGAGGAAACAGACCGAGGCGAAACAACTTGCCCAGTGCCAGCCAAGGGAGGTGACAGTGGGGACACTTTGAAGGCTGTGCTGCCTCTGAGAGGGGGGACACGTGACCTCGGGCTGAGTTCTTGCTCCCGAGCTCGGACACTGGGCAAGTTCTTTATCTCCTTGGGGACCCCATTTCCACATCTGCCTAAACGGAATAATAACAACAACACTTCAACATTTATTTTGTTGGGGGGCTGTTGTAGGAATCAAAAGGAAGGATGTGAGAAAGTTTCCCAAACTAGGAGATGCCGTCTAACTATAGAGTATTAATTATTATACTCTTGAATTTCTAGAATGCCCTTTCAGGGCACCAGACTTACAAATCAATAACGTCTTTATCACCCAAAGATCTACAGTCAGGCAAGGGTGTGGTTGAGGGGAAATGAGGGTGAAATGGTACGTCTATTTATTTACTTTACATAAAATGATACAAAGCATGGTTTGTCTATATTACTGACTAGGTTTTCTGTCGTAATTGATATTAGACCAATATTCTTATTTCCCTCTGAAAGTGGGAAAGTGCAGGGTCCCAGCTGTCCTCATCAATGTAGGGAGAAAGAGGGAAATTTCAGGAAAAAGTGCCATTTCAGGATATGCCATTAAAATGCTACCTTGTCCCAGGTGTATAATCTCAGAACACGGCAACAGTGGTGTGACTCTGCTGAATTCAGAAGTGTATCAACTATAAAGCCTTTGGTTTCATTCACTCTGTAGACATTTGCAGCAGCTATTTTTTTTAAAGTCCTGACAATCTTTTCCCTAGTAACTTTGTATTTCAAACATTCTTCACCTTCACATCTTTTGGGCTATTACTTTGTGAATCCACAACTTCTTTTATCAGAAGATAAAAGACATCTGCTGAGTTTCATACAGATCAGACTGCTTAATTGTCTAAATCAGACTAGTCCTTAAACGAAATTGGAAAAGTGACCAACTTCTTACCTTCTGAAGAAGTTCTACAATCATATTTATGCTGATAAAGGCACAGATATAAACAGCACATGCAGAACCCTGACACCATTCAACAAGGAATAAAAACAGGGTGATGAAAGAATTCCACATCTGTAGATTCACACTGGGCAGAGATCTGCCTGCGACTCAAGAACGGTGATTTATGTTGGTTTTACAATCGTGTTCACGAAGGCTGGGGAGGGAAGAGCTATAGAATGGATGGCAAATCTTCTCTTTTCCTTTTAAGACAGATTTAAAGGACTTCTAGGAGGAGTTTATGAGGCCAAGATGAAGGGGAGGAGAAAGCCCCTTCCACACTTCTTATTCTGGAGAAGATCAAAACCATAGCACGGTGAAGTTGATGCTTGGCAAAAACAAAAAGTAAAAACTGACTCCCAAGAGTAAAATCTGTTCCTTTGCTTTCCTGGTTAAAGAAACTAATTTTGGGTCTAGATCCTAGAATTTCAAGGATTAAGCAGACTGCATAGTCTTTTAATATAATAGTACATGTCTTAGAAATGTATCATAAAAATACCTCTGCTAAGACTGGGCTTCCCAGGTGGCTCGGGGGTAAAGAACCTCCCTGCAATGCAGGAGATGCAGTAAATATGGGTTAAATTTCTGGGTGGGGACGATCCCCCAGAGGAGGACATGGCAACCCACTCCAGTATTTTTGCCTGGAGAATCCCATAGACAGAGGAGCCAGGTAGGCTATGGTCCATAGGTTGCAAAGAGTCAGACCCGACTGAAGCGACTGAGTAAGAGAAAAACTAGAAAGATGAAGTGTCTCCCTAAGTTTTCCCTTGCTGATTCTGCTCAAAATTAATACGTAAGCAACTTTCTGTGGATTACTAATCTCTATTCCTATATCAACACAGATCACCAGAAACTTATATAGCTAAAGTTTATTGCTTTTAGTTCCTATGAACAATCCTTTCATGGCTTTTATTTAGGGTTGATGTATTAAAAATACTTAAAGGGCATGTTTCTACATATTTTACAAACTGTTACTTTAATTAAAAATATGTATTCACATTATTATTTAACTGAAAAAACTACATGATAAATACTTCTTGGAGCTTAAAGGTACTTATTTAGTTGTTGTTTTTCAGTCGCTCAGTCATGTTCGACTCTTTGTGACCCCATGGACTGCCAGGCTTTCCTGTTCTTCACCATCTCCCAGAGCTTGCTCAAACTCATGTCCATTAAGTCAGTGATGCCCTCCAACCATCTCGTCCCTCTGTCATCCCCTTCTCCTTCTGCCCTCAATCCTTCCCAGCTGATGCATTGGGTCTTTTCCAGTGAGTCAGCTCTTTATATCAGGTGACCGAAGTACTGGAGCTTCAGCATCAGTCCTTCTAATGAATATTCAGGATTGATTTCTTTTAGGATGGACTGGTTTAATCTTCTTGCTGTCCAAGGGACTCTCAAGAATCTTCTTCAACATGACAGTTTAAAAGCATGGCTCAGATGGTAAAGAATCTGCCTGCAATGCAGGAGATCAGGGTTTAACCCCTGAGTTGGGAAGATCCCCTGGAGAAGGGAATGGCTACACATTCCAGCATTCTTGCTTGGAGAATTCCATGGAGAGAGGAGCCTGGTGGGCTACAGTCCATAACGTGGTGAAGAGCTGGACATGCGTGAGTGACTAACACACACACACACACACTTATTCTCTTACCGATTCCCTGTAGCTCAGATGGTAAAAGAATCTTCCCGCAATGCAGGAGACCTAGGTTTGATCCCTGGGTTGGGAAGATCCTCTGGAGAAGTAAATGGCAACCCACTACAGTATTCTTGCCTGGAGAATCCCATGGACAGAGGAGCCTGGTGGGCTACAGTCCACGGGGTTGCAAAGAGCCGGACACGACTGAGCAACTAACAATACAATACAATACTGGCTTTAATGGTTCTTTTATTATAAGCTATCTGAATTTTTTTTGTCCGTAGCTGTGGCATTATTAAATATTTCTGAATTACATCAAAGAACCACTAACTAGTTGTAAAGAACCTGGCATCAGGACAGCCACTTTGTACAAGTCCATGGCGCCCCCTGGAGCCCAACAATGCAATCAGGTGACTGGTATTCCCAGAAACTGAGTCACAGCGTAGCCAGATCATCAGTATTTCTGACCAATACCATCTCTGTAGACTCTATGTCTAGAAGGACTGAAAAGAACAGGGTAAATAACTGTCTTCTGTAATGGGGTCAGTAAGAGGGAGGGAGAAAGGGGCTGGAAGGTGTTTGGACAGCCTCTCTACCTCTAGGGCTGTGACGTTGCTCCAATTTTCATTTATATGCTGAATAAACGTTTTAAAAGATGATTACTATGTGCAGCACAGTAGGGTGATCATTATGGATAGAAATATGTCTAAGAGCCATATAATCTCCATTTTCTAAGAATGAAAAGGTAATGATTGAGACACAAACGTGTGTACAAGTACCCATAAATCAACATGACAAGGCTCACAGGGAGGAAGGTGATAAGTAGACTGCAAAGAAAAATAAAGATACATAGGCTGAGAGCACAGTCCACCATCAAAGAAAAGACAGACTATATTAGAGAAATAGTATAGGTGAAATATAGGGTTAACGTAACAATAGTATTCTGCGTGATAAAATATTCATATAGCTGTGATCATATATATAATCAATTAATCTACCTACAGGTAGATAAACATATATAGTCAGTATGAAGGAATTAGATATGCATGACTATGTAGGTAGCACTGGGCTTCCCAATGGCCAACAGGATACAGTGATAAAGCAGGAAAGCAGAAGATAGACAAGAAAGCCTCTTACAGATATGATCTGGTTGCAATGTTATAGTGATAACTGACTTCTTCATTTTAAAGGCCACCACTAAAAATCTAGGCAGGACACTCAGAACTCTGGTCCTAAACGGGCTTTGAAATGATATGATAACATATGGAAATACATCACCTTTCTACCCTTGGTATAATTAAGGTGAAAAACAGAGACTGCACAATGAATGATAAAGAAGGTTTTACTCCCACCAGAAGACAGAAATATGTGATTTTTTTTTCTTTTTACCATTAGGGAGTTTTCCAAAGAAGGTACCAGCAAATATAGATTAAAAAATCACATGTGGATTAATAATCTTGTACTGTCATTGATGTAGAGTATGAAAACCTTAATCTACTGAGAAAGAAAAACCTTAGCGAACTATAATGGAAAAGGTCTGTTATTCATGACCCAAGGAGTCAGTGCCTTTGATCTGAAGGGAAACTCAGAGGATGAGCATTTTGCCTTAAGGCAGTGAAGTTAGCCAGTAATCAGCATGTTGAGGAATTTGCTGTGGCTGACTTAGAGAAACAGTTAGAACTGGACATGCAACAACAGACTGGTTCCAAACAGGAAAAGGAGTACGTCAAGGTTGTATATTGTCACCCTGCTTATTTAACTTATATGCAAAGTACATCATGAGGAATGCTGGGCTGGAAGAAGCACAAGTTGGAATCAAGATTGCTGGGAGAAATATCAATAACCTCAGCTATGCAGATAACACCACCCTTATGGCAGAAAGTGAAGAGGAACTCAAAAGCCTCTTGATGAAAGTGAAAGAGGAGAGTGAAAAAGTTGGCTTGAAGCTCAACATTCAGAAACTAAGATCATGGCATCTGGTCCCATCACTTCATGGGAAATAGATGGGGAAACAGTGGAAACAGTGTCAGACTTTATTTTTTGGGACTCCAAAATCACTGCGGATGCTGACTGCTGCAATGAAATTAAAAGATGCTTACTCCTTGGAAGGAAAATTATGACTAACCTAGATAGCATATTAAAAAGCAGAGACATTACTTTGCCAACAAAGGTTAGTCTAGTCAAGGCTATGGTTTTTCCAGCAGTCATGTAAGGATGTGAGAGTTGGACTGTGAAGAAAGCTGATCGCTGAAGAATTGATACTTTTGAACTGTGGTGTTGGAGAAGACTCTTGAGAGTCCCTTGGACTGCAAGGAGATCCAACCAGTCCATCCTAAAGGAGATCAGTCCTGGGTGTTCATTGGAAGGACTGACGCTGAAGCTGAAACTCCAATACTTTGGCCACTTCATGCGACGAGTTGACTCGCTGGAAAAGACTCTGATGCTGGGAGGGATTGGGGGCAGGAGGAGAAGTGGATGACAGAGAATGAGACGGCTGGATGGCATCACTGACTTGATGGACATGAGTTTGAGTGAACTCTGGTAGTTGGTGATGGACAGGGAGGCTTGGCGTGCTGTGATTCATGGGGACACAGAGTCGGACACAACTAAGCAACTGAACTGAACTGACTGACTTAGAACTTTCAGAACTCCAGCCCTGGGTCAGATAACTTCCACCTGTAGCCCCTGATGGCTTCTCATGCACACGATGAAATCACAAAGCATCCAGGGGCTTTTAAAGCTAAATGAATTATTTTCATTATGTGATCCACTAAATTTTCTTCAGTATGAATCTGTATCTCATTTTTTTAAATTAATTTAAGTGAAAGGGCGCCCCATTACTTTTTACTAGAAAATACTTAGGCTTATAAATTTTAAACATCATGAGAATCATCTTAATCTTTATTTTCAAATTTAAGTCCTGTTTATCTCTTTTGTTTTGTCTCTCTGCTCTTCACATTCAACTGCAATAAACAGTGATCCAGATTGTGCTTACTTATGAATAGTTCCTGGGCAACGTGAAAGCAGAAATATGAACAAGAGAAATATTACTGTTAAAGAAGTAAGGGGAAGGACATCAAGGTTTCTTTTAGACAGTGTTCCTAGTTAACCAAGATGTGACAGAGTTAAAGGTAAAAGAAGAACGGTGATATTTCATAGAACTCATCTCAAGATAACTACTCTAAGGAATTATTCAAGAACCAGATTTGCAAATTTCACATGGCTATTCCCTCTAACTCCAGATGGACTGTGCCCACTAGCAGAATAAGGTGTGGTTGTTATTAAGCCCGGGGGTAAATAGGCTTCAGCCACTAGAACAACATCCCTTTTAATCTCTGCTCTGGCTTTGCTCAGGAAGAAATGGTTATCTTTAGAGATACACAGAGCAGTCTGAAAGTCAATCTGTGTTTCTAAAAAAGAAAGGATTTGTGTATGTGTATGAGTGTGTGAAATTTATGAAGCCCTGCAAATGTTACTAATGCTTTGCATAGACAATTGCTGAAAGTTAAGCTGCATGTTAAGCCAAATTTGTGCACCAACCTCTCATCAGATTCTTTCAGTATCTTGTTCTCCTCAGCATCTGGGAAACTGTCCTGGCCGGCAACCACTGTGTTGCTGCTGGAGGTGGTTCCTGTAGATGAGATTAAAGAACAGCTCAGAAAGAAATGCCTGTCATGGGGGTCAAGCTCAAGTCTTAAGTGATTCCAGGAAAGGATTTCCTGTAAAATCCCGTTTGAAAGATTCCTTGCATCTTCTGCATAATCTCAGACACTCTGAACAACCTTCCAAGCCCACACCACTGAAGCGAAGAATCCAAGACATCTATCGTAGTCAAACCAAATTCCTCAACTCTGATACAAAGTGAGGCTACAACATTTTTGAAACCCTCTCTTCCTGGCTACTTAGGTAATGCGCTGACTTATAGTGGGCAGTCCTGCTGTTAGTGGCTCTAGCATTTCTGGTTCTAGGAGTTATGAAATAAATGTTAGAACATTCCAAATGCCTAGAGCTTCTGATCCCCCAGGCACGGCTTCTCTGTGAGATCACTGCTCAGGCAGCAGGGTCTGGGGCACAAAGAGGGCATAAGAGACCAGGGTGTAAGAGGAGAGAGGTTTGGAGGCAATCATGGTGTTAAGGGCAGCAAAGGGAAGACAGCATCAAGGAGTTTGAGGAGGGTGGTATATATTTCATACAATGATGCTGAGAGGCCAACTGAAAAGTGGTAACACTGGTGGAGGGGGGCAGTTTAGTCAACCCTAGGAGAATATCAGCCAAGAGAATCCCATTAGATACAAGAAGGAGGGTCCAGAAGTGAGATTCCTTCATGACTACAGTGTCCACCGTAAGCTCAGCCTAAAATAAAAATGTATATTATCATATGTGAAATAGATCGCCAGTCCAGGTTCGATGCATGAGACAGGGCACTCAGGGCTGGTGCACTGGGATGACCCTGAGGGATGGGATGGGGAGGGAGGTGGGAGGGGAGTTCAGGATGGGGAACACATGTACACCCATGGCTGACTCATGTCAATGTATAGCAAAAACCACTACAATAGTGTAAAGTAATTAGCCTCCAATTAAAATAAATAAATTAATTAAAAAAACAACAACAACACTGTGGCATATGAGTCCTGGGCTCTCAATTGTTGGTTACCCTGACAAGACCACTTCATTAATCAGTAAGGTGCTAAGAATCTCTGCTATCCTTAAGCCTTCTCTTAAATGAATGTATTGGGTTGGCCAAAAAGGGTGGTATCGAAAAACCCAGACAAACTTTTTGGCTAACCCAATATATGTAGGAATAAGAACAAGCAGCAAGCACCTACTTATACCCCTTCAATGCTCTACGTGAAGGAAAACCCAGAGTTGTGGGACCAGGCATCCAACCAGCTGCCTGGCTCTTACCGGAGGCCGCCGCCGAGGCCTTGCTGCTGGCTGTGAAGCGGTAGAAGGGCGGGTTGTCACAGTGCTGGACGATGGGGTTCACCGGCTCCGTCTGCTGCAGCTCGAAGAGCAGCTCCTCCATGGTCTGAATAGTGTTGTTCCGGCACAGGTAGACAGCCACTTTCTTGATCTGAGATGAGAAACAGAACACAAGGGATATTTCCCAGACCAGCCCATGGGGACGCGAGGTTGTCGACAGCAGAGGTGGTAGCCTGTTCACTTTGATGACCGCAACACCTCCCAGAAGCGCTCACCGTCCTTCTCTCCTAGGACGAGCCAAGGGTCTGGATTACGGCAGCCCGGTGGGGGCAAGGAGGGGGAAGGATGGGACAGTTAGGGAGCTGGGATGGATATGTACACACTGCTATGCTTAAAATGGATCACCAACAAGGACCGACTGTAGAACACATGGAACTCTGCTCAGGCTTATGTGGCAGCCTGGATGGGAGGGGAGTCTTCATCTGGTGGAGACTGGATACCTGTATATGCACGGCTGAGTCCCTTCGCTGTTCACCTGAAACTATCACAATATTGTTAACTGGCTAAACCCCAATACAAAATACATTTTTTAAAAAAAAAGCCAATCTTCAACCTAAAGACAAAAAAAAAGTCACCTTTTCTCACATGTACATCTGATAGGAGTGGGTTGTTAAAAGTCTTACCTTCCCTCATGGCTGAGTTTACAAAAGCTACTTTTGGGATAACTTGTGGGCTAAAGATGACTTCTATCTAAACTTGAAACTTGCCATCTGGAGGCCTCCCTGGTAGTCTAATGGTTAAGCCTTCGCCTTCCAGTGGGTGCAGGGAACTAAGAACCCACATGCCTTAAGGCCAAAAATCCAAGACATAAAACAGAAGCGGCATTCTAACAAATTCAATCCAGACTTTAAAAATGGTCCACATAAAAAAAATCTTCCAAAAAAACAAAATAAACCTTACCATCTAAGGTCTTATCTTGAGAAAGTATTTTATTTATGCAAACCATGGGAGAAAAATTGCTAGCTGTGTTCATTTAAAAAGGAACTCAGTCTCCCATTACTCTCTTCAACCAGAGAAAGAGACAAGTTTGAGCTGTTTGCATGGTTTTAAGTTTTAAAAATAACTGGATTAAATCTCTGCATTACTGCAACCCTCAAGCCTGAGGCTCAGAAGCGGCAATGAGGCTTACATGGCCCAGAACAGCAGGGCAGGCAGACACAAAACCTCTCAGAAAAACAACCAGCACAGAGACACCAACTGTGCGAGGGTTTTCAAAATGCAGTCGTTTCACTGATCACCTCACCTTTAAATACAGACACGAAGGTGGGCACGTCAGTAGGATTTTTCTGTCACTTATTTCTCTCTTATATTACCTATCTTTGAAGAGATAAACTGGAATATTCTGCATAGTTATTGTTTTAAGAGCATCAGGATGTAAACACAGAACAATTTTTATTAGTAATAATATGTTACCTAGTTTCTCTTACATAACGGGTCTAATGTTTCCAGAAGACAGATTTAGGGAATTATGAGAAGAATGCTACTGTGCTGAGTCACTTCAGTCAGACCCCACTCTCTGGGACTGCATGGACTGCAGCCCACCAGGCTCCCCTGTCCCTGGGATTCTCCAGGCAACAATACTGGAGTGGCTTGCCATACCCTCCTCCTTCCCGACCCAGGGATAGAACCCGTGTCTCTTGCGTCTCTTGTATTGGCAGGCAGGTTCTTTACCCCTAGTGCCACCTGGGATGTGGACTCCTTAATCTCAAAGTTTCTGGGTCCTTCAAAGACTTACGGAGGGGATGACAGAGATGCCACGAGGACACTAGCTTGCAAGGCAGGGGGCAGAAGGGAACTTTTATGTACCATCTAGAAAGCTCACAGGAGATGAGCGTGACTGACGAAATCTGACATCTCTATTCTACTCATGCGATGATAACATTCTGACTTGCAATTGTGGATGGAACCAGTGACAGAATAAGGACCCAACCTTGGAGGGGCACTCACGTAGGGCAGGAGGAGCGTGTCGCTGCTGACCCCGCACAGGCTGATCAGGAACTGCAAGGTGATCCGCAGGTTGTTGCTCCATTTCTCGTTGTTGGCTAACGCATTCCAGGCATTTTCCATTTCCGGTCCAGGAACTTCATCCCCATACTGAAACCGACAAAATAAAACCCGGCCCGGGAGATGCGTGGGAAAAATTGTGAGGATGAAAAATGTCTGATGAAAAGTCATTTCAAGGGTCATGGTCATCTCAAAATCGTTAAGAAGAGGGAGAATGGCCATGCATCACAAAGATGCCACTTTTCACGAATTTATAATACACATGTCACTACTGCACAGTACTTATTCACATGATGATTCAAATGCTAGGATCATATAATAATGATGATAACTGGGATCACGATTACAACTGTGATAAAATACACATAATGAAGTGTCCCACTGTAATCACTTTTTAAGTGGGCCGTTCAGTGGCCTGAAGCACATTCACACTTGTGCAACCGTCCCCACCATCCACACCCTGTTCTTGAGATTGTTAATGGCAGGCACCACTTTCCCCGTGTTTGATTAACCCCGGGTCTCCTGGGAGGCGGGAGCCGTGAGGAAGGTGCAGCTCCTCAGCACTTACCTTGGCCGTCATGTACATGAGGTTGTTCAGCACCAGGGACGTCGCCTCTGGGGAGCCCCAGCCACTGCCTTTCAGCCCCTGAGAAGCCGTCACCTCCCCCTCGCGGTCCTTGGCATCGTCCTCGGGGCTGCTGGGGCTGGACCCTGGGAGGAGCAGCCTGCTGTCCACCAGCTCGATGTTGTGCAGCCAGGGCAGCAGGTAGGTGAGCATGATCTGACGCCCGTTGGGATGTGTTGTGGGGAAGCGCTGGCTGACCTCTGCAGGGAACGGCAGAGACCGCGAGCCACGTCATCTCATCAGACTGAACCAAAAGGTGAACAGCTAGTGGAAGTAGTACGTTAGAGCGGACAAAACAGGACTCAGAAGGACATATGCCCAGATCCCAGTCTGTCCACATACCAGCTGCATGAGACTCTGGGTTAGTTACTGAAGTTCTCTGTTCCTCAGTTTCCTTATCTGTAAAACGGGCCAATCAGGTCCCACACTAGTTGATTGTGAAGATTAAAAGACACAATATGCCTGTCATCCAGCAGGCTCTTCATAAACAACAGTTAGGATTATTATGGGTTTCACTGGTGGCTTAGACAGTAAAGAATCCGCCTGCAATGCAGGAGACCCGGGTTCAATCCCTGGGTCAGGAAGATCACCTGGAGAAGGAAATGGCAACCCACTCCAGTACTCTTGCCTGGAGAATTCCATGGACAGAGGAGCCTGGCAGGATACTGTCCATGGGGTCACAAAGAGTCGGACAAGACTGAGGGACTAACACTTACTTGGGATTATTATAATAATGACTATTATCTCTCCATTATACCTAAATTTTGCAAAGTGCCTTGCATGAGCCACGAGCTGTTAAAAAATAAGCTGCAACCCTCCAGGAAGAACAAACCCAGGGGGTGATGTCTCATTTGTGGTGTCCACTAGAAAACTGCCAACTATGTGGAAGGTGTGTGCTTGATGCTGCGCTTTGTCTTATGAAATAAATGAGTCAAAAAGGTACAACTGTATGACCAGTCTTCTCACCACTACTTCCTCTGACAGCATTTCTGCATTGTTTCACTGGCAGCAGCATTTCATTTTATGATCTGAATAAGTTTTCTATAGAAACAAAAGCACAGCTTTATATACATGCTGCAAGCTCTGAAGTCATCTCCTGTTTCTAATATTTAGGGAAGAATTCGTTTTATCCCAAGGGACATTAGAAAGCTTGGTCTAATGTATCTGCTATCATCCAGCATGGCATGTAATCTCATTTAGAGAGCTCGTGCCTGGTACAGAACAGAACAACACAGATGCCAGGAGATGATCCACTGTAACCTCAAAACAGAGACTTTAATTGATTTGGCTTTTTTCCTAAAATTACAACTCTTTTATTTTTAAGAATAAGAGTATACTTGCTGCTGTGCTACAAGTCAGACATGTTATGCTGTTATATATCACACAGGTCAAAATCTCAAACTTGACTTGATGTCCAAACTTACACGGATGTTTTGACTGATACTATGGACTTTCATGACACATATTTGGATCCCTATAAAAGCACAACACTTAATAGTCTAATACACCGGATCTTTTCGAGGTGCAAAATGCTCTTCCAGACACTATGGAGACAGCAAAGATTAAAGATGTGGTCCTCTCCTGAGGAGGAAGCTCTGAGACTAGTTGCGTCTACAGATAACCCTGGGGCCAGGTAGAAAGTGAGGAATGACACAACAGAGGCACAGAGTCCTTTGGGGTTCAATGGAAGAAAATGATTCTGGTTATAAAGATCTGGGGCACTTTGATGGCAAAAGAACCATTTAAACTCTGCTAGAAAGGACGGGTGGGGGGAGGTTCCTTGGTGGGTCAGTGGTTAAGAATTTACCTGCAAAAAGAGGAGATGTGAGTTTGAATTGGGTCAGGAAGATCTCCTGGAGAAGGAAATGGCAACCCACTCCAGCATTCTTGCCTGGGAAATCCCATGGACAAAGAAGCCTAGGGGACTATAGTCTGTTGGGTCACAAAGAGTCGAATACAGCTTAGCGATTAAACAACAACAGAAAGCACTGGGACTTGGGAGAAAAATAAATCTTTCCAATCATAGGGACAACTATTTTAAGACTGTCATCTTTCAACAGTGGTATAAAAATCTACAGACTTTTTGGAGCAGTAATCGCCTTCTATCATATTACTTATTTATGTAAAATAAGTTCTATTTATAAATTTCATGTTTATAAAATTTATAAGCAATTTCCTTATTGATGCTGTTTACTACATCTTGTCTGTTAGTCATAAGTCCGAGAGGGTAGGGATCTCTGTCTGGGGTACCCCCTGCTTCCAGATCAGGTGTAAAGATGTTTTAAAGGGAAAAGAGAAAAAAAAAAATGCTGTGACATGCAGACATCATTCATCTCTCCAGAAACGAATTAAATAAACTGTAAGACAATATCAGTGGGATGACAGATCATTTTCTGGCTGTTTGGGCAAGACCTAAATAACTGGCTTGGCTTCTTACACAGAATTAAGTCATATGAAACTACAGGCAGTAAAAATCTCACCGTAGGGTTTTTAATGGTAAAGGCAGTATAAACAAAGGCCAGGAATCCATTATAATCTCCTTATTTTTCCATGCTATTTTATAAAAGTTATTTCTCATAAGTTGAAATAGCCAAAAGGTCAATTCTTGACAGAAACTAAGGGTGAACTTGCTTGCAACTCATTATATGAGCTTCTTTCCTCGTCAAATCTGCTACACTGTTTTTCTTCTCTCTCTCCAATTGTCAGACTCTCTCCTCTTACCAGCTTCTTCCTTGAAACAAGCTCAAATCTAGCTCATCCTCTGACTGCATCCACCATAAGCCCCATTCTCTCTTTCATTGCTTCTTTCTCAGCCAAGCCCCTAAGATCTGGCTTCTGTTGCTACTTCTCCCTGGAAATACAGTTAAAATGACTTGTGAAATTCATAGGGTTATCTTCAGACTTTATCCCCCAGGGTCTCACTATTCTGTAGGAGGCTGTGGACCACTCACTCCCTCTACCTAAGTCCTGTCTTCTCTAGGTCTCCATGAAACACACCCTCTAGGTGTTCTCTTTCCATAAACGTGCCTCCCTTCCCTCTTTGCTCCCTCACCCTTCCTTGGCCTGGTCCTTAAAAGTTGGGGTCCGGGTTTTTCCTTTCACTCTGTACTCTCTCCATTCAGGACCTCATTTATTCCTCAATGGTCCTCCACGAGCCACTACCACTGGGCCTTCGCTTGGCCCTGGTCTGTCGATACACGAGGGTGTCCAACAGTTACCTAAACTCGATAACCCAAACTGATCTGAGTGTGAGCTCATAATCTCTGCCTCGCCTGGACCCTCCTCTTCTCCTCGAATCAGATCTCCAGATGGGGTCATCACTCCCCACCTCCCAGATAACACACCAGGCCCTTCCTTCGTGCACTCTGCCCGTAGCTCTTGACCCTGATCTCCCCCTCTGCTCTCATGTTCAGGTCCTCATCATATCCTCCTTGGACTGTTGTCATTGTTTCTCAACTGCTCTCCTCTCTCTAGACAGGATGTTCTGTCATCCATTCACCGCACGACAGGAAAAGTCTAAAACTTCACTCTGATCTCACCCCTCTCTCTTCTTGTTTGAAACTGATGAGTGGCTTTCAAAACCCAAGCAGCTTGCTTGAATGTCCTCCCTGTTCACAGACTTCCGAGGGATTTCAAAGAGCATGTATGTAGTCTCTGACCTGCAAACTCCTAGGAACACAATAAAGGCCTTCCAAGATTGACTTCTGCCTCTCTGTCCATAACCATCTCAAACTTTCCCCCTTCTCTGCATATTAGCCAAGCCCCCTATATAATCTCTCAAATGCATCATGTTATCTTATACCTCTAAGCCAATGCATACGCTATTTCCTTGGCCTGTAATGCCAATCTACTTGCCAACTGCAATGTCAGCTATTTATCTGCTTTGCAGATTTCTACTCTTCTTTCAAACTGCAGCTCAGACATCAGCTTCTCTGGGAAGTCTTTCCTGATACTCTTGACCCAATAATTGATGACTTCTTGATTTTCCATCTCATAGAGAGAATGTGCATCTCATACAGAAGTGTAATTTTTAAAATTACACATGCTACAGTGTATCACAATCATATGCTTGTACATTTTTCTTTATTACTAGACGATGAAACGTTGATGGGAGAGACTGCTTTATTTGCCTCTGTATTCCTAGGATCCAAGCACAGTGCCTGGCATACAGGCAGCACTCAAATCTTGGTCGAAGTGAAGAAAAATAAACGTTAGTTTTCTAAGAAGAAAATTAGTTTATCAAAAAGGTTTTTCTTGAGTCCTCCCACTGTTTCAGGCACAATGCAAGGATGTCACTAATCTATCTCAAATAAATGGAGTTTCCAAAACATTATTCACAAAGATTACTTGTAAATTTGTGCCCTAAATCAAACTCTCAACAAATTATATACGTAGCAACATTCAAGCTGCAAAATACCATCAACATCATCAACAAAAAGCAACTGACAGCAATTACTTGTATTAGAAGGTGTGTGTGTGTGTGTGTGTGAGCGTGTGTGCGTGCACACATGCTCAGTCGTGTCTGACTCTTTGTGACCCCCATGGACTGCAGCCCACCAGGATTCTCTATCCATGGGATTTCCCAGGCAAGAATACCAGAGTGGGTTGCCATTTCCCCCTCCAGGGGATAAAATTATGTCACTCATATTTAATTTCTTGAGGAAATTTTACATACACAGTGATTATGATTCATTTACGCATCCTCACATTTGTCCTATGTTTGTTTATACCCACACTGTTTTAGATAAACACACTCTTTTATATATAAGGATATTCTAGAATTTACTTTTATATGTAACTGAACTTGCAAATGCGCTCAGTCACACAGTCATGTCCAACTCTTTGCAACCCCCTGAAGTCCACCAGGTTCCTCTGTCCATGGAATTTTCCATGCAAAAATACTGCAGCAGGTTGTCATTTCCTGCTCCAAGGATAACTGAACTTAGCTCAATGCAATTTTGATTGACGAATTTATTATCAATAATTTTGACTCTCAATTACACTAGAATTTTAAAAGTCAGAATACTTAGGGCAGAAAGGATCACACATGCCATGACTGACTGTTGCACGGTACCTGAGAAGAGAGGAAGAGTGAGCTCGGGGTACATCCTGGCCAGTTCGCACGACAAGAAGGCCAGTGACACGCTGTAGAGGGGTGGCAATGGGCCGTGTGTCCCATACAGAATACTGCCAGGTCTTTGATCGGCTACTTTCTTTGAGTACACAAAAAGCTTTGCTTCAAGGATCTATAAAGAAGTAGGAGAGTAGCTTGACATAAACACATGTAAAAATGCATATTTGTAAAACTGAGACAATATTGTTACCAGTTTTCTACTATGACTTATTAAAATTATACCATTCTCACGTGTCCACAATAAAAGTAAAGAAATATGAAAGTTATAAACAGTATGAAAAAGCATTGGCTGGCTATCTCAAGAGTATTTATATTGAATACAGTTTTGTAATAAAACTAATGAATGCATATTTTAATACTGTATGAAAGGAAAAAGCATCAGTTACTGCCTATGTTTGCAGATAATTAAGTATTATTTTATCACTCATCATATCCACCAGTGATATGCAGAAATACATGAATGTGTGTCAATAAGCAGCAGTCCAGTGATCAACTACCACTTCCATTTTCTGTGTTCAGGGATGGAAGTTTCTTTGTAGTCAGTGATACATGCCTGCATGAGCTGCATGGAGATTTCATAAATCTCTCTGTTGGTGTCAGAGGCCTTGAACAGAACAAGGTTTAACAGCGTCACTATGTCAAAGGGATAATTCCTAAAACAAAACAAAACAGTACAGATTATGGGATAGCTTGGCTAGTAACCTTGATAAATCATTACCTCTCAAAATTCTAGACAGCACACTGACCTCAGTCACACTAATGACATTCCCAAGCCCATTTCACCATCCTCATCTGCTGTTTATTAGGCGAAGGGAAATTGCTCTGAGGTTAAAACTGAATATTGTCACATCAGCTTAATGAACACAAAAGTCTACCTATTGCTAACAGATTTTTGATGAAAACCAAGAACAAGAGGAAAAGACGGAAGACAGTATGTCTAAACTCAACAGCTCACTGATTTAATATTTTCATTCAATCCGTCTAAATGTATTGAGCACCAATACATTTGGTGTATGGAGTACTGATGATACTAAGTATCTGATGATACTGATGATACTAAGTTAGTCAGGCTGGTGCCTTCTCTTAAGGGAAACTCACAGTTGAGTTAAGGAGACAAACTATACAGTCTAGTTATGAGGAGGAACCTGGGATTGTCTGTAGATGATACAAAAATCCTGACAAGGGACACTACATCAGACTTGGGGTTAGAGGACACTCTTCCAAGGAGGAAACAAGTAAACTGAGTCTTGAAGCACCAGGAGACATGGGGATTGTTAGCAAGACCATGGAAGGGGTAACATGGGGTGCATTCTATGCATAGAGAATAGCTTCTTGAAAGATTATACATGTCAAAATACCCCTCCCCCAGTACACAGGATTTTAAACCTAAATGTGCTTATACTACCTACGTGTCCATGTTTCACTGGACAATGAGGCTCACTTTAGTCTTCTCAGTAGCTGTGCAGTCTACAGTATCTAGTGTCTGTCACACAGTCGTGTCCAGCTCTTTGTGACCCCGTGGACTGTAGCCCGCCAGGCTCCTCTGTCCATGGGATTTCCCAGGCAAGAATACTGGAGTGGGTTGCCATTTCCTTCTCCAGGAGATCTTCTTGACCTAGCGATCGAACCCAGGTCTCCTGCACTGCAGGGAGACTCTTGACCATCTGAGCCATCAGAGAAGCCCTGCTCGATAGTATGGACAAACCATAAATAACCACTCTTGTCGTGGATGCTGTGCCGCCTAGACACAGGACAGAGGCGCTCCATCCTCCCACTACCATGCTGGAGGCTGATCTCTCTGGTTGAATCCTTCTCTGGGAACTGCCTAGACCAAGGTCATGCACGCTCCCCAGCAGTGCTTCCCGTGGGATTGCTTGAAGTTTCTTTCCTCTGCCAGGTCCTGTCTCCCTCATTTCCTCACAGACGTTGATCCCAAGGGCATTCCCTAATAAATTTCCTGAACTCAAATCTCCACTGCAGGGTTCTATTTCCTGGGAAAGCCAACCTTAGACACACACTGACAGATGTTTGAGGGTTATTTTCATTTTTTTTCACTATGATAACTTCGCAAACACCAAACGGGCAAGTATTTCTTTAGAACAGATTTCTAGACAAGGTTGTGCAGGGTCCAAGGGGATACTTAAAATTTTGGTAGATACTGCTTCTATACTACCGTCCAAAGTGGTTTTACCAATTAGCACTCTAATATGATTACTTTTCTAGGACTATAATTTTAAATGAACAAAAATGCATGAGGTTGATGAGAAACTGGGCAACGCTCCCCAAATGATGGTGGTGAGGATGGTGATGAGCCATAGGTAATGTTTATGTTATGACATGCTGACTTTGTGCGAGTTGCCATACCACATCCTTTACCAAGATTTCTGACTTAATCTTCACAACAAGCCTGTGAGGCTTAGAGATGTTAAGTCCTCATCCAAGGTCAGGGAGAAGGAGTGGAGCCTGGATTCCATCCCAGATTTGTTTGACTTCCAAGAATTCAAACACTTATCCACTGTGCTGTCCACCTCCTAGACACTCCACAATAGGTCATTTCATGAGTAGTCTAATTTAGAATTGTTACGAACTGCAGTATCTGGAAACAGACCTTTCTGTGAAAACAGAAAGGTAACTTTCTTCTAAGCCCTACAGTAGCAGAGATGTCTTACGTACACTGCTGTCTCTGATTCTGGGACTTAATACATATATTTTTTATATAAATAAACACTGGAAACTACTAGGGATCACTGGGGATTTAAAGGCAGGAGAAGAGTAGACAAAGCTGCCCTTTTATACAGGGTTATGCCCTTTACCATGTAATCAGGGAATTCAATCAGCTGCTTAAAACTGAGTTATGGAATTGAAGGGGAACTACACTGAAAGAAGTAATACAGATACAGAAAGTGAAAGAAACCCAGAGAAGGAAAAAATCAGAAAGCTCTCCAACGAGTGCAAGAGCACAAATAAAACATCTGTACTCAGACATTTAAAACAGGCTTAGAAACAGAATCTTACATTTTTCAGTATTTAATTATTCAGCATAGACAGTGGAAGAATAAAACACAGCTATGATCATACAGAATAAAAATAAAATGGTAAAATAAATATAAAAGGTAGATGTGGTTCAGAAAGTAAAATTTTTTTTTCATCTGAAAGAGAGGAAATTTTGAAGAATTTGAGAGATATCCATTAGCTATGGCTTATCTAGAACTAACTGATGAAACTCAAGATAACTTTGAGTTATTCTAAAGAGAAATGGATTTTACTAGTTGATATGATTACATCATAGCTCTTTGCCTCCAATAGCTGTTGAATAATAATAGTGTTTTCAGGGTGCTTACTATGTGCTAGATCTTTGGTCAAGAGATTATTTTTCTTTAATCCTTACCTTAACCCTGTTACCACTTGTATTTCACAAATGAGTAAGCATTTGAAGTAAGTTGTTCAAGATCACACAGCTTAATGAGAGACTAAGCTAGAATTCAATCTCAAGACATTATGTTTCCAGAGTCCAGATTCCCAAACTCAGTGCTCTCCCGAAATTCTCCAGATGACACAACCAAATGGGGCCGCATATCACCAGTTAGGGAGTACGACTGGAATTCAAGAAAGATAAGCTTCCCTGTCTTCTTTGGTAATAGATGGATGCTGTTCTCTTAAGAAATGTGGGGCATTTACTTTTAAGAATTCAAGTTTTGAAGTAAGTCAGAAAGACAAACACTATATTAACCCATATATATGGAATTTAGAAAGATGGTATTGACAATCCTACACGCAGGGCAGCAAAGGTGACACAGACGTAAAGAACAGACTCTTGGACTCTGTGGGAGAAGGCGAGGGTGGGATGATGTGAGTGAGCAGCACAGAAACATGTCTATTACCATATGTGAAATAGCTGACCAGTGCAAGTTTGATACATAAAGCAGGGCACTCAAAGCCGGTGCTCTGGGACAACCCAGAGGGATGGGATGGGGAGGGTAGTGGGAGGCAGGGTTCGGAATGGGGAGGGCACATGTACATTTGTGGCCTATTCATGTTGATATATGGCAAAAACCATCACAATATTGTAATTATCCTCCAATTAAAATAAATAAATTAAAAAAAAACTTGATTAAAAAAAAAGAATTCAAGTTTGCTGTACCTGATTTAAATTAGGGAAGATTTATAGTTAAGGCAAGACAGGCATATAAACAACAATGACAATAAAAACCACCTCCAAAAATAAACCCAACACAATTCTTTAAAAATTAAAACTTTGATCTTGTATATACTTTTAAAACATATTAAATATATTTGAGGAGTATGCTGGAGAATAAGAGTGGAAACAATAGAATTCTTAAGTATTTAATTAAATGTGAAGAGAATTCTGCTGAATTAAGCCAGTGATTGGAAGCGGTCTATACTTTTAATAGAGAGCACATTATTTACCTTGGTTTACAACCTCAGAAAGCCATTTAGTCTCTTTCTCAATTTCCTAATCTGTTCTAAAGTGATATAATTTGGAATTGATGGAAAAATTAATGAGAACATTCACAGGAGCCAAATAGTTATTGGAACTAATGCTGCCTAACAGGTGAACTATTATCTTTCGTGCTAAATTATAGTACTGAGCTGCATTTAATAGCTTTTACTCAAATATGAAACATATCATGAAAAAGCCTTCAAAACTAATATTATCAGTTTTACGATCACTTTCTACTTTTATCTTCACTTTCCCTGGTCTTATTCACGTTCCACTCCGACTTCCAAATCTCTCAATATCAGCAGAGTCAGACTGTAGTTATAATTACAGTTATAATTTTGACTGGAGACCAGCAAGCTCACAACACACACATTTACAGAAATAAAAGGAACTGAAAAGAATGCAGAGAACCATTTTTTCCTACTATCACAACTGTTGAATATAAAGATTTATATACTAGCTATGTAAAAATTGCTTTCATTCTAAAGGTAGAAAATTTAATTACATTTTTAAAATGTTAAATCTTTTAGGTATTTTAAAGTAAATTACAAGTGGTTCCTTAATAAATGAATCTGCCTAAAAGTTGTCACATTCCTACAAAAATACAGCCAATATATGATCATATGTTATAAGTAATTATATATATAGTAATTATATAATAATTATTATATATATACTAAAATGAAGTAATTATTTTACTT